>NC_056741.1:1976148594-1976336094 GCF_019279795.1 Protopterus annectens | reverse complement strand
TATTACACCATATTAAATCTCTTTCTTTCCCATGTCCATATTTCTTCTTCAGATGTCTCCTCATCTTCCTGTTCCCCTTACTTTGGGGACTTGTTCCATCATGCTGTAATGTAACCTGTGTTAGTTAGACCTTCTACATTGAATCCTTTACTTTGCAGGCATTCTATAACCTTTTTTTTTTTTTTTTTTAACTTCTATTTTAGTACTCTTTTCTATATTCCCTCTTTGGGATTTTTTTTATTGTGAAACTTTCCATATCTGGATGCCTTTGCCTGTACTTCTTTTTGAATATCTTTGGGGCTGTCTTTTTGTATTAATTCGGCTTTCTACTTTACATACATATTGTGCCATATCAAATCTCTCTCCCATGTCCATATTTCTTTTTTATACTTTTCAAAAATCTCTAGGTTTTGTAGTTTACATTCCTGCACTTCCTCAGATGCTTCTTTTTCCAAATAGCACAAGATTTCTTGGTCTACATAATGTTTTTCGCAAATCTGTTTTATTAACACAAATTTTTATTTGAAGCTTATGACAGTTTTTCTTGTGGAAGTATTTTTCTTTCCTCTAATTTCTCTCAATCTTTTTGTATATCTTATGTCTGGAAATTCTGGGCTTTTTTGCATAATAGTAACAATACATAATTTCTTTCTTATTCTCAATAGTCCACTCTATCATCTTTACAGCTCTTCTTTGGCCTATCAGTTTCTGTGACTTTTATGTACGGATACTTCCTTCTACAATAGGGAGCCATCCTCCCCCTAGGTCTGGCCTAGCCTCATTGTGGGAATATTTCTGTACTTTGAGGATTCTACACGGTCATGTTTTCCAGTCCAGACACCACTGGATTGGGCACTTTTTTTTATCCTGGGTCTTGCGACTCAGCCATCTTTCTTCATTTTTGACCTACTTCTGTGCATGACATGCGCTATATATTACAGTCTATATATCAGTGTCGGCTTGGTGAGATTTTGTGAAAAAACAGGGTCCACCTCGTGAAGGTACTCATTAAGACTGGAGGATGAATTCAATTCTAGCAATATTACTCTTCTTTGCTTACTGACTATAATCTCTCCATTTGGATCACTGGATATTATGTAAGATTATTGTTATGCTCCTTAAGGATCTACATCCAAAATCCCAGTATCTATTTGTTTATTGAGCCCCCCGTTTCATCATCTCTTTTCACTTGAATTATAGCTTTCTGTTCTCACTACTGTGTAGCTCTGAAATACTCCTGCAAATCGGGTAGTTCCAAACCACAATGCTCTACTGGAAGAATCAACTTATCCCACTTGAAGCTTGCCTTCTTCCCCATCCAGAAAAAAAATCCTTCAACTCTTTATTAATAGCTATTCACAACTTCGCTGGCTGATAAATATATATGTCTGATCTGTGTACAAAACCGAAGGGACTAAAAACATTTTCACTGTTTGTATCTTGCTATCCATTTTCATAAAACAGGGCTTTTAATTTCTCAGTTTTTGCATTATCTTTTTAGTCTCTTCCCACATATCCTTAGCTACCGTAATAGAACCCTTTTTAATCCATACCCCTAAGTACTTAATTTTATCATGTCCCCATAAATATGGGTATTGCTGAACCAATTCTTGTGTGGGTGCATATTTTACAGCTATTGTCTTGGTTTTATCTTAATTAAGTTTGTATCCCAAAAAGGCCTGAAACTGCTTCAAAACATTCCTTGACAATGAAATGCCTTTTCCTGGTTTTACCTGGTATAAAATAATATCTGCAAATAAAGCCAACTTTTCTCGTCTACCACACCAATTACATCCTTGCATTTCTGAGTCACTGATTTTCATTGACAATAGTTCAAAATAGAACACAAATAAAAGGGAAAGGACACCCCTGCCTGGATCTTCTGCTCAAACAGAACTTACCGAGAAAGACCCCCCACACACACACACACACTAATTTTTGCCTCCAATCCCTCCACCTACTCCTTCTTACCTTATTGTGTCAGGGAATGCAAATGCTTCCACTGCCCTGCTCATAAAATCCCAGCTTACTCTGTCAAATGATTTCTCTGCATCAAAACGCACCAACAGTGGTATTTTTTACATTCTCTATCTCCCTTTATCGTCATTATTCTAGTAATGTTGTTAATGTTTGCCTCCCCTTCGCAAAATCACATTAATCCATATCAAATTTTACATCATCTTTGCCATTTTTGTAGCCATTATGGACAAACACTTTACAACAGTGGTTTAGAATTGAAATGGGCCTATATGAAGCTGGACCTGCTGGTTCTTTACCATCTTTTGGTATTGGATGTTGGTGCTTCCTTTAAAATACTGTTAATCAAAACTTTCCAGACCTTTATTACTTTCTTCACTTCTAGCTTCCAAACTTCTTCATTGGTTACACATCACCATTTTTATTTCATCGCCTCCTATACAGTTAGTAATTGAGCCTCATCTGCGTTTAACTTTGGCATATTTAATTCTTCCGTAAACATTTCCATTTGTAATTTTCTTGATTTCCAAATTTCTCTGCTTTATACAGATTTGCATAAAATTTATTAAATATTTCTAAAACCTCTACAGGATCTCTAGTCATTTCCTTGCTATATGCTCCCTAAAGCTTGTCAAAAATCCTTTCTATTTTCTACTGTTTAATCCTTTGTGCTAAAAGTTTTTGTCCCTTAAGTTTTTCAGTTGCTTAACAGAAATCTTTCTACATTTCATGCATATTACTGAGGTAGCCCCACTTTGCAGTTGCTCCACTTCTTGCTCTGTGAGATGCCCCCTATTCTGCAATACTTTAACCTTTGTCAGTCCCTCTAAATTTTACTTTTTAAACCATATCCTTTTTTTGTTTTTATTTCTACCCTAATTTTTAAACTCCATTTTAATTTTATCCCACTCCCTGGCTATATTTTTCAGAAGAACTTTCTAGCTTCACTTGACGCCCAAATTATTTCCATTACCCATTCCTTAAATTCCTCTCATTTTTATTTCATTACCTTGCATTTTCATTTCAATTACTAGCACATGATCAGAAATAGTTAATGAACGCATATCAAAATATGTTCCTGTAAAATATAATTTCCGTCTAGCTTAGCCCTGTTTTTGGACCTTGGGGAATATGTAAATTTTCCCCGAATTCCTACTACTGAATTCACATCTTCCATACCCAATATATTCATAAATGTCTTCAAAAATCGACCCTCTTTTGTTATATTTTTCCCTTCTAGGGCCCACAGATACATCCTCACCACTGCAAATCAAATTCCAGCAGTACAACCTGTGCTTCTACTTCCACAAAGTGCTGTCTGTTTTTGTCTTACTTTATCCCTCTCCCAGATGTAGGAAACAACTTAAATGTTTTCAGAAAACACCATCTCCTAGCCACTGTAAGAAAGTATTCTGTTTTAATTGTCCCTTAACAGACTGTCGCCATAGACACATGAGAACCAAATACACAGCTGCCTTTCACAAGCATCTTTTGTTGCACTATGAACATTTGCTAGAGGAAAACTTCATTATATTTAGTGTTCATTTACTTACTTACACTCCCCTTAAAGCCTACGAGATCAGTCCAAGGGCCTTAAAGCCTACGAGATCAGTCCAAGGGCCTTAAATCTAGTCATTCCCCTATGCACAACTAAGAAAAAGCATCAGTTTTGTTTACATTATGCTCTTTTGTCCAGGGTTTCTTTTCTTTTTACACTGCAGTGCCTACATTTTTCTTAAAACCGAATAAGAAAGGAAGGGGGAAAAGGGGGGTGCACCTATTTAACTTAGCATCCCTAAGGTTTCATTTATTTTAATCATGTCTGAGTATGTCTGATATTCCTCTAAATTTACTAGATGCCATCCCTTGACCAAAGCTGAAGCTTGAACTGCTTTTTGCCAAACAGCTGCAGAATCCTTCCCAAACAGTACTCTGTCTTCACCTTTTCTGACCGATTTTCTTTTAGGTTTCCAAATTTCTTCTTTGTTAGCACTCGGACAGTGCACTTGCTAGTCAGTTATTGAATTTTACCCAAAAAAATAGTTTCAGTGGCACACCTTTTTTTCCTCAGCAAATGTTTTCACACTTGGAGAACTGAAGTTAAGCTGTTCATCAATGTACAGCCATCACGAAAGTCCCATTTCCTGAAGTCTTAATGCATACACAGAAAATTGGTGATGTATGGATAACAAATAGTAGTTAAACAAAGCATCTTTGACTGCAGCTATGCTCATCATTGTATTTCTGCAAAGAAATACAACAAAAAGCAAAATATTTGCTCCTGAAATAATGGGCCAGATAAAACACTTGGTCCCTAAAATCTAATAAAAAGAGCACACTTATAAATGATTCATACCCTTACTACACATTTTTCCCCACAGAAAACAAACTTGTTGAGTAAGCATAAAGCAGCACAAGACAGGAAACAAAAGCAGAAGTGACAGAAAGCAAATGCACAACCAAGAGAATGCTTTTGACAATCTATTTAAAAAGTCAATCATCCCTGCTGATCCTTACAAAAGGACAAAGGTCAAGTTAATCATGCCAGTCAGCTTCTTTTCTCAAGAATTCTGGTCAAAGACAGAAATAATGGGTTGAATAAAGGTCCAAAATCAGGGAGAAATTTTAAATAAATATTTCTCCAATTTTTAACGTTAGTAGAATAAAAAGTCTTTGCATCAATGTTCATTTTCTGAACAATATGAAGTAGGAACCTCTAACCGGCCTTACTGACTGCAATCCTTTGTAATTTACCAGAAAAGCAAAAATCTTATAAGGGACAGTACAAAAATATGATGGAAAAAATCAGGGACAGTTGACAGGTATGTCTGACTTAAGTGTATATTTGCAGTGGAACAAAAGTAGTCAATTTGTTCGCTAACTGGGAATCTCACTTTCTGAATGTTCATCAGTTGATGAAGTTAATGAGCAACTCATAAGCAGATGATTACTGCAACATGTAACAGAGTTCTATGCTTACTCGGGGGGGTGCGGAGGGGAGCAGTCATCTGGAATTGGGGGGGGGTCAGTCAACACTGTTTCCAGAGCCATCACGGCATCAAATAACATCCATAGTTCTGAATGATTTGTGGAAAGTACATTTTTTTAGCAAAGGCCACTATTCCATAGAGCCAGAATACAGTGTCCATCAGATTAGTGTTACTGTTAGACGTGTTGGGTCTTGAGTTGTCTGCCCTTACTACAAGTTTGTCTTTGGTAGCTCTTCCAGGTCTCATCTCAGCTGCTCATATTATGGAGCACTAGAGGATCAAACAAAAAAAATTCTTCTACTTTGACTGCTAAAGCTAGTTCTATTCCCCTCTTGCACACTATTAACTGCTTCATGCTACATCTCTTTACTTGTCTAAACACCTAAGCACTGGACAAGACAAAGTCCCTAGTTTCACCTCTGTTGGTTCCCTTCTAGGACTATGTCTCCTAAAACACTACACAAACTGCATGTTCACAGACAATGAACTTGTAGTCAACATTAACAATTCCATACCTTGGAATGAAAATGGTCTTGCATATAAAGACAAAAAGGAAAGAGTGCGGAATTACATTAAGAAATGTAGGGTGCAAAGAGCAATGTTGCAGAAGACACATTTTGGATAGAAATGAGATTGCAAATTTGACAAAGACGACACTACAAGATGGATATTCAGCAGAATACCAGGGAAAAAGGAAAAGGAGAGGTAATAATAGTTATTGCTAGAGGGGCACCAACAGTGATAGAAGAAAAAAGACAAAACTAGTAGATAATTGGTACTAAGGGGCTATCAGCAAGGCAGAATGATTACCATGGAATCTATATGTATATATTCCATCAAAAACTGCTATTATGGGGGTATAGCTCAGTGGTACAGCATTTGACTGCAGATCAAGAGGTCCCTGGTTCAAATCCAGGAGCCTCCTGCAAGGGTGGCTTTTTAGCCTAGTACCTACCTATGAACCTATATCGCTTCTGTGGTTCTGCTCAACAGGGGCACAGGAAATTAACTTTCTTGGGTGGCGTAAGCCAGGGAACCTTGTTGGCTAGGCTTACTTAGGCCTTTGGGCCAATAGCCTAGTACCTACCTATGAAGCTTAAGAAACTTCAGAAGAAATCAGCTTTCAGTGGAATATTATTTGTAAGTGGGGACTGGAATTTGATTGGCAATAGTGCAGATTTATCAAGGAGACCTAGGAGGAGGGGAAAACAAAAGATAGATTTCTGATGAAAATTACAAAAAATGTTGGTATGAAAGATATCAATTCAGTAGTAGAAACTCAGAAAGGATACACATGCTGATCCACAAGATACAGTAACTGGTCTTGACTGGACAGAAATTATATTTCACAGGAGCATGTGCATTTAATAGAAAACTTTGATACAAATCTAATAACAATGTCAGATCATGCATTAATAAATGCTAAGATGATACAGGATCATGAAGTAAAATAAGACTCCAACCCAGGGAGTGATGTTATGCAGTTGTAGAAAAAGAATGTCTAGCCATGGTACAGGCAATGAAGAAACTTCATCCCTTTATGTATGGAAGGAAATTCACTGTGGTTACTGAGCACAACCTCTTAACATGGCTACAGCTTCCCAGCCAAGCAAAATGCCAAGTTAAAGTGAAGCCTATAGCTACAGTCATATGACATGACAGTGCGGCACCGTAATGGGGTCAGCAATGCTAATGCAGATGGGCTATCAAGGCAGGTGATCCCAGACAGACCCATTTCTCTCAAGCAACATTTTTCCACAGTCACTTGTAAAACTAGCCTGAATCTTCAAAGGGGGAAGAGATGTGATGATATGAGATAGAGCTATCTGTGCCAGGGAGAGTAGGGCAATGCATGTTTAACATACGTTAGCATAGATAGCTGGACCTTTGTAAAGACGTTTATGTCATTTGACCATCATACCAATTTGTACAGATGCTCGTGTTAAAATGTATTTGTAAACTTGCTTGTGTTAATGCATTAACAGTGGGTCCTGCTGGACAGAAAAAAAAGATATACATGTATGTCAAACAGTATTATTATAGCTAATTAAATGTATACGTTTTAACAAAGAATTCTGGAAGAGAAGAGATTAATCCCACTCCAGATAATTTTGAAAACTAGATTGAAAATTAAATGGGTTGCTTTAGGCCATAAAGATTTTATCTTAAAAGTCTAATTGCAGCCAGATACAAAAAAGCCTGGGAAATCCAGGACTAAGAATCTTACTGTACTGTCCTTAGGGGTGAACTAATTGCTACCCTGGAAGGGTGGAAGTTTTTGAAATCGTTTTATAGCTTTCAGATGCTGCAACAGATCTTAGCAAAACTCTGGGTGTGTATTACACCAGAGTCAGGTGACCACACGTGACATCATTCTATAACCAGCACTGAAATTATTATTTATTTATTTATTTTTTTTTAGATATCACCGAGATATTCCTGAACTTTCACAGCAGCACTTGTTTTTTTCAAGAACCTGACAGGAAAGATCTCTCAGATATCTCATACAACCACACATCTCATGTTGCCTTGCTGTAGTAAGCAACTCAGCACTCATCTTGCCTTGCTATAGTAAATAACCTAACTAGGGAATAGTAATTATTTAGATCTGTCAGGAAAAACAGTGAGATTAGTTAAGTATCATTTTTCTGCATCTGTGTGAATTTTTTTTTATATCTCCTGTGATTGAAACTCTGGTGTTTATTCTAATGAGATATTCAGCATTCTCATGTTTTCTATGTTATTACTTATTACTAAATATTTCTATACCTTTCATTGTGGCTGGTCTTTTAGAGAATATCTTGAGGATAGTTATACTTACTTTAGTGACATTGTGGCTGCTCCTGAAAGCCTTACTGCATTGGTCAAACTCTACCATTTGTTTTAGTATTAATTTTACTCCGTATCCTTGTAACAGCCTTACAGTAGCTGACTGGTGGCAGCGTAATTACCTTACAGTCTGGGCAGAGGGGCACAGCTGGGGTAAATCTGTGGCAGGTGTGCGTGCATGTGTGTGCACGTGTGTGATCAAATATCCAAGTGTGCGTGGGTCAGCTACTGGGAACAGGGACACAGCTCCAAAGTGGTCAGTGTAGAGTCTTGTATGGGGCCTGGAGAGATAGCGTCCAGTCCCAGGTCTGCAGTGTGCCAAGTGCTCTTAAGGGAACCTGTGCTTGGTACAGACAACTGCATCTAAAAATACTGTGTGTGTATCCATTTTTGTTCCAAGTGGCCATCCCCCACTGGTGAAGATTGGAGGGTCCTTGATTATTGGGCCAGAGTAGGAACCGTCACACTCGCAACTTGTTTGTACAAGAAATCTGGACAATGCCTGAAATAATGGAAGGGCAATGGCTCTAAAATAGGGACATATGTTAATTATTATTTGCATACACAATGAAAGTCTCTAGAATAACAGTTTTGCTTGATAACATGCATTTGAAAACCTAACTCAACATGAACTCAATCACGGTTTCCATGAGATTGGAAATAATGGCATTTTGTGTAGCACACAAAGTAAACAAAGCAATGTTTTCCTAAGACACTGAAAAAATAAGGTCAGTTCTCCAAACAATACCGAACAGTAACAGGGGAAAAAAAAAGGAATTCTAACCAATATAAAACAAATTTGTTTTTAAAAGTGCACCTTCCTTTCACCATCTCTTCAAAAGTGCCAGTGCCCTAAGGCAAAAGTTAATGTCTTACATTTAACACATGGAGCACTTAAAATGTATTTAGCTCTGAAACCTCTCAGTCTCAGAGAGATTCACAAATCACGTGTACAGGGGTGATTTCCATATCTGTCAAACAACAACCTATTTATGTATGATGTCACTGGCAAATCTGCATGGCTGTCAATCAGGCACTTGCATATGACATCATGGCCATTTGGTATGTCAACTAAACAGGCCACATCCATTCCCGTGTGAACCGAGGGAGAGTTACTATAATACAATATCACCCTTACTCCAAATTCAGAATGCAACTCAAAAAAACACTTTATCCAAGTCAAATGTTCCAGCTTCAAAACGGGACATATCACCTAACCCAACTCATTTCAGAGACTCTTCTCTCAAGATTCACTGAAGATGAACCTACTTTAGAAACTAAGGAATTTATTAGACATTACACTCCGACACTGATTGTACGTTGTACTGTGCTTATTCGCAAGAATGTATGTACACATTTTTCAGTTGTAATTAGTCTGAATTACTCTCTCACTGCTTACCTTTCTGTACTTTTTGCATTTCACCCGGGCTGAACCTGAAGTTGGTCATTAGGCGATAGTGTAGTGTACTGGTTCACCTTCAGTTCTGCGCAGGAGTGGGTGCAGCTCCGGTGATTGGCATGAAATGTTGCATATGAAATGAGGCATGATTGACATGCCATTCATATTAGGCAGTGGCATCATGCATACAATTAATGTGGCCGAATGTAACACAATTGTATTTTAAATATAGCATTTCCTGACAATTACTTGAAACCATGTAAACTTCAGTAAAGCTCCAAATTTCCATGTCATCTGATTCCATGATAAGAGGAGCCCTCCTCCAAACTGTCCATTCTGTATATAATCAACAGAATGGTGTCTTGGCTGTTGTGAGGGTTGATAAGAATAGCCTTTCAATTTTCAGACACTAGCTTCCATCATATTAATCTGATCACTTTCTTGAGCTTCAGTTGCTGATTTTATGATCTCTGATATGACCTCTTGACAGTGCAGCAATAACCCATTAGTCTTTGATTAACACCGTTGTCATATACAGTCCATCTTTGAGGAACAGCTCAAGTTTGTCATGCATTAAGTCTTAGATAAAGTATATATCCAGTCTAAACCATTAATAAATACAAGCCATTGTTTGCCATGATGATCTTAGCAACAGTCAGATAAGCATCATGTAGTTCTGAGACTGTTGTCATTTTATCTGTATTTGCTTCTTGATAAGTTTGGCCTGTTGCCAGCTGAAAGGGGAATCAACTAGAAATTAAAAGGTGGCCTAATGGTTAAGGTGTTTGCCTTACAAACACAAGGTACAGAGTTTAAATCTCACGGGGGATAATTGGCTAGGCTTAAAATGTCTCGCAAGGGCAGTTAGCCTAGTACTAATATATGAACCTATGAAGTCCCATGAATCCCTTTCTTTCTGAAAGGAGGACACAAAAATAACTCCTTATGTCCCCTTCCAAACATTTCATCAAACACACTGACGAGTTGCTATCTTTACCTTGAAAGACACAAAATCCGCCATATACCAAGGATAACTGTTCACACAACAGCAGAGGATGTCATTTAACATGAGCAGCAGCACAATTTTGTTTCCCTGCATTTCAGCTGTGGAAATCCCATATCTCTTGCACTAAGATGAAAATAAAAAGCTTTTCCCTTTTGGTTAAAAACATGAGTTTCTATTAGGAGTCGATTTATATAAATCTGTTATAGATATCAATACATTAAACCATGTTATTCCTAAATTGCAAACCACTGTTTCTGTACTCGACATATGCGTAGACTGGTGTGGATCGTGGTTGAAAAGGAACCTTAATAGTTAAATTTAAACACTATAATTAAGGTGGCAGTTTGAACTCTGGTAGGTAGGGAATGAAGGTAAACCACCCGTGGCAACTTCATTTGTACATTCAAATGTGTCTTGTGTTGTGCAAAGACGTATATTAAATATTTCCAGAAGGCATGCATTCTGCTGTGCTTGGTGTTTGGAAGTAGAGGAGACAAGAAACTGGGAATCAAAGATATTTTTGCAGCCTGACCATCAGCGCTGTTTTGCTATTACATTTGTTGAAGAAGTTGCCACTGAGCTGCTAGATTAAAATGGTAAAATGCCATAAAAAGTAACATTTTCTATAAACATATCCGGTTATGTGAAGTTCATAATTAAAAAAAAAAAGTAAAGATGCAGGAAGATCATAACTAGACTAATTTCTTCATTTTATTCAGACTAGTGGGAAGTGGCAACCTAGGCACTTTGGGACATTCTCTCTTACAGAGGCAGCAAAATAAAGACAACTAGCACTTGTAGCCAGTACAGAGATCCAGTTAACATTTAAAATATATATAAAAAAAAATTGTGGCATCGTCCATTTCAGGAAAAGAATAAATATTCATTCACACCAGATGAATATTGAATACTTCCAACTGACGTATACAACAACGGGGGAGGTTTTGGTCGGTGCTTGCTACTACACTAATCGACTTATACTGTACTACGTAGGCATACGCATGCGCAGTACATCAGAACTGCTGCAGAATACCAGACAGCTGCAGAAGGGCAGCAAGGAGGCATTATACAATGCCACTATTTACGAAAAGTAATTTTTTTCTTAAATAATGCCATTGTATAATAGCAATAACCCACTTCTGGGTGTGGGTAATGCTGGATTTACCCACGGTTGGCTTTGTTTGGCCACTCGGGCTTCGCCCTCGTGACCAAACCACGCCAACCATGGGTAAATCCAGCATTACCCACACCCAGGCGTGGGTTATTGCTATAGTGCACTACTCCGGTAAACAGGTACAAATAAATGCTACTCAAATTCAGAAGTCAAATGGAGAGATCCAATAACTCTTATTTAGCACTAACCACAAAACATCACAATAATGCTTTGTTGCACATTTTCTCTGGGTCTACAAACCATGTGCAGACACCAATGACAAACTCCCTAAATTATGACTAAAGGTAGGGATGGAACGTTGGTGCAAGATGGAAACACGGAATGATATGATGCCTTCCAACTTGCAACTCAATCCTCTCGTCACCTTTAGTAAAACAACACTCCAAATGTAAAGTAACAGGAAAAAACAAATGCTTTGATAGATTTAATTTGGAAAAAAGATAAAATTTGACAACCCTACTTACATATTTATTGCACATTGCCACCGCTAAATTAGAAAAGTGGGGGGTTGCTCCAACCCACAAAAAGAAGCAGTCCGTCATCTTCATTACATGGAAATGAACTAACTGCTCCAAAATCTTTTCTGCAAAATCATGGATTGAAATTTCTGATTTCAAGCCCTCCATCCACTGAGAAAGATCGCAAACTAACAATCTTACAGCAGACTTATATACGATAAATCATTTAGTTTCACTTTTGACGGGGCGCAAAAAAAAAAAAAAAAGATTACCATCACGTCACAATTAAACAAATACGGAAAAGGTTGGGACGCTTTGAAGCATTGTATTTTTTTCAGTTAGCTTCCAAACAACTGCAACAGATTGTTGTAATATACGACTGTAAATTAAAAGTTACCTCCCATTTTGCATAACGGTTACCATAAGCAAATTTATTAATGCATACACAAACACACTGCAATGTAAACACCCCTAATTCTAAAAAAAAAATGGTTTTCCCAGCCCATGATGTCTACACCACCAGACCATATCCTCGTTTCCTGCAACAAGGGCTTGATGAAGTGATTTCAGAAAGGACGCGTTCATGTGATAGGTTAGATTTTTGTTTACGTCAATATCAGAAGTGCAGCAGTGGTGCACATGGGTGGAAAGGAAAGTGGTTTTAAAGTTATGACTGTCGTGTAATGAAATCTGCATATTTTGTCTTCCTCAAGCTGTCAGGTTTGTAGTAAATTTGCTGTTGTACTCTTTAAATATGGTATGAATACAAATGGATTTGTCTGTTGGATTTGCTCGTGTAAAACATTCTATACCTTTACCATACTTGTTTATTTAGTGTTTCATCAGTCAACTGGTAAAGACTCGTCTTTAGCCACGACCTGATGTAGAGGCAGGTAAAACTGAAAAGCAACAGTGTTTTATTCGGGCGAATCGGCGGATCTAACAACCAAATGGCGTACGTCTGAACAAAAGTACCCAAAAGAGCTTCAGCTGTTGAATCAATTTTAAGAAGCTATTAATCTGAGGGCGAAATTGAAGTGTATTAACCCACCACAGAGTTCGCGCAGGAATGGGCGTGCCCGCTGTGATTGACAAGCCGAGGGCGGGGATTAACAACGGCAATGTGCCGTGATTGACACGCAATGCAAATATAACGGTAAATCCGTGTCATGTAGCAGACATAGTAGAAACAGAGCATTTAATAAGCGCAATAATGACATGTTTAACAGGCACTACATAAAGGTGTTGCATCGAGTAATTAGTCCCTTTCCATTCAAACGATGTAATGTTTAACAGGCACTACATAAAGGTGTTGAATCGAGTAATTATGGCCTTTCCATTCAAATGTTCCACAAGCAACTTGACAACCAAATACTGTTATAAAAGAAAGTAACACATTCAAAACTAAATTGAGATATTAATTGTGGTTGACACAGCTCTTGAAATATTACAGTTGCTCCTCAAAGTGTTACTCATTTCTTCATGTATTACACCTTTATAAAGGGGTTTAATTTTTTAATAACTGAACTAAACCTGTACAAAGATCCATTGTCACTTATTAAAACACTCCACTATTTGCAGACATTATATTCATTATTCAGGGAGGAGGAAGTGCTCCTCTGTCTGCATCTTTGCTATGAATTTAAAACCCAGTGGAAGGTATAACACTGAACCTGGCATCTCTAAAATGTGGAACATTGACTCATCATGTGAAATAAATGAGGGGGGAGAATATGGAGCCTTTAATAACTTCAGTCAGGTAGCTCGTGGCACAGCTACAAAGGTGTTACTTCATTGGTAGTAAGATGTTTTGATGAATTATTATATGTGTGACAAGATACTTTCAATGTCGAACAGTTTGGAACATAGATTTTTTTTAAAGGTTGAAAATAAGGAACGTTACTTGTAATGAGGTACACCTGAGTCATATGCATATCTGTCAGCTCTCCCTATTTAATGGACGTCTTGATTTTTGACTCAAGATTTTAGCTCTCTACCTCTTAATCCATGCTAAAATTGGTGACATATGAAAAAAAAAGTGATGACTTACTCTTAAATAATGACAATAATTAGAGTTATTTACTTCTTTCACTTCAGAAAATGTATATTTCACATTCTTTAATTGTGTCAGTGTCTTGCATTAATAGCACTAATATTTTAAAATGTCTTTGATTGCCCGTGATTATTAAAGGTTGTTTCTCTGATTTTGTTGAGATTTGTACCTGATTCAGTCGAGTGCTATGGTGTTATGATTTGTTTATAAAACAATGTTATAATGTTCAGGGCTCAAGAGACTGAAGTAGTGATATAGCACAAAAAATATTTAAAAAACTGTTTTATTAGTGGCGAAATATAGGTCTAAATTACCTTGTGTTTTGGTGGCATCTTTCAATCAAACTGTGGGCGGTGCAGTCAATGGTCACAGGCGGAGTTTGGGCGGGGCTTGCTACTGCACATAAGGTGGGTTAATGCACTTCAATTTCGCCAATCTAATTTGTACAGCTATCGTTTTTATTTGCAAGGATGCTTGTAGTGAATATAAGGTACGTGGTATGAGCGTAGTTTAATTTATAAGCCGTGGTAGTGTTGTAGCCTCACAGCGAGAGGTTCTCCCTTTCGATTCTCTGCTGGAGCACCTTCTGTGTGGAGTCTGCATGTCCTCCCTGCGGTCGAGTGGTGTCCGAAAGACATGCGTGAATGTGCGCGCCTTCGTTGAAGGTCGGGTGTCGGGCTGGCACCTCGGCACCGTAAAAATCTACTGCCAATCATCAGCAGACTGGATTTCCGCTGTGGCGACCCCCTAACCGGGAAAAAGCCGAAAGAAGAACATGAACTAGGGATTGCTAACTTATTTTGAGGATATAGACAAAGTGTTTGCACTAGAGTTTCCACAGAGAAACCCATTCTGGGGAAAGTGAGTAGAAAAGAGAACGGATGTGAAGGAGAGGATGCTGGAGATAAAAGTAGCTGTTGAATGACGTCACAATATAAACAAAAAATTATTGATTTCTATAGCTGGCTCAGTTTTGATATCATTCAAAGGGGATCCAGTTCCTGTCAAGCTGGGAACCATGGAACCGTGGTTGACAAACCTTGCTGCTTTGCCAGAGAGAGTTTTCACCTGGCATCTCTAAGGTTCGGCTACTCGCAAAGGCTCTTGCCTCCCCTATACTGCATTCTTTTAGGCAAGGTTGTGAAAACAACATTACGGATGTGAAAGCTGAACAAAATAAGGTTCATGCTACAAAATGCTAGGAGCATAAACCAAAAACTGGACTTCCTGAAAGCACTTCTGTCACTAGAAGATGTAAATGTCACAGAAACCTGGTTGAAGCTCTGAGTACCACAGCCTTGCAGGGCTACAATGCCTTCCACACCTTTAGAATGCAAAATGAGCATGTGAAAACCAAAAGAGGTGGTGTTTCAATCAATATTGGAGATAAATTTGCCTCCTGTCTACTTAGACTGGACAGCTCCATGGAGTTACTCCAGGTCTAGTTTACGCTGAGTATGACCCACATTCAAGACATAGAGAGTTATAGATCCCCCTCCATGGGTTACAATGCCCATGAACCTACTTGACCAAACTGGAGACAATCCAAATTTTACCGAATACACTGGTTATGGGGGATTTCAATTATCCCACCATTAATTGGGAAACCTACACTAGCCCTAATTCGCTAGTGTAAAAGATCCTTGAATTTGTTAATTCAAATGCCCTGGAACAAATTGTCCATACCCTGAAAAGGAGAACAAACATTCTGGATCTGTTTTTCACCAACATGTCAAATAGTTGCACTGGTGCAACTGTCGGACCCTCATTGATTAAACCTACTATACCAGAACTCACAAAGGGTTGAAATCAGGCTAAAAAACTTCACTAAGGCAAACTATACACTCCTAGGTGAGGGTATAAATGCATTCCAAGCCCCACCCCAAGCTGAAAGTGGTAACTACCCCAAAACTTACACTATAGCCCTGTACGATCACTTGCCTAAGTATATAAACTTGTCTATACCAGAAAGACTCAACGCCAGAGCCGCAAGTAAAAACAAGCTGCCATTGTGGACATCCAGCATCAAAAACTTTACAATAAATGCAAAAAGTTGATGTCCAAGAAAACAAAGGCAAGGCCCCAACAATGAAAAAGCACACTCCTCAGCCTCAGCAGGCAACTAAGACAACTTGCCAAGTCCTCCAAGGGCTCCTTTGAGAGAAACTTGGCAAGTACACCCAAGGGTAACCATAAGGCCTTTTACAGCTATGTACGTAACCTAGAGGGTAGGACCCAAGCATGTGTTGACCTAGTGGCCAATGGTATCACACACACTGACCCCACAGAGAGAGAAAACCTGTTAGTGGATAAGTCTGGCAAAAATTTCACTCTCTTATCCCCTCCTAACTTGCAACAAACCTTCTCCCCACCACCACACACTACATATCTAAAGAGCAGGCTCTCAAAGCCTTGTCCAAGGTAAAAAAAAAACACAGCCTCTGTAGGACCAGACAACATCCTAGGCTGTCTTCTAAACAGGCTAAAACATGAACTAGCATCACCACTAAGTACCCTTTTCAACCATAGCCTAACCACAGACTTTGTTCCTGCGCAATGGAGAACAGCAACAGTTATTCCCCTCCAGAAAGGTGGCCTATCAAGACTCCTAGGAATTAGACCCATAAGCCTGACCAATCTCATCTTTAAGACCATGGAAAGTATCATTATGGACCTCCTAAATAAAGACATAGGTGACCTCCAAACCCTGGATCCTACCCAATTCAGCTTCATGAAGGGCAGATTCTGTATGTAAAATCTAGTGGATTTCTTTTAAAATGTGACCAAGGCCATTAACGAGGGCAAATCTGTGCACACGACATACCTCAACTTGGTAAAGGCTTTCGACACAATCCCACATTCAGGCATTACCGATAAACTTAGCAAACCGAATGTAAACTCCTTCATTGTAAGATCGGTTGCCAGCTGGCTCACAAACTGGGCACACACTATCCAAGTGAGTGACTCCACATCAACCAGCATACCTGTTACCAGTGGGGTGCCACAGGAGTCCGTGTTCGGCCCTCTACTGTTTGGTATATACTTGTCTGAAGTTCAGATCATAACTAAGGGGTTGTGGCTGACAAAGTTTGCAGGCAACTGAAAACTAGCTGCAATCATTGAATCCCCAAATTATGTCATTAGTATATTCTTCAGTTTTTCCCTTGGAACTAGACAAACTTTCAACTTAAGCACTCAAACCATTCACTTCTCAGCCCAGCACTTGCTCAAAATTCAACTTATAGCAAGCACTAATGAACCTTAGCACTAGTCTAGTCCCCCCCCCCATACTGTAGAGAAGGACGAGGCTCTCTATTATACCTTACCAGCCAGTCAGTAAAACAGCTCACTGTACTTATCCAGGCATGTCCAAAGGGCAGTTTCAGGTGTTCTCTCCAGTCCATCTGGTGAATCTGGGCATTTTAAGGCAATGTTACAACTGCCTCATGTACACAGACAACCCTCTCCTCCTACCACCAAACACCAATACATGCGAGAGATGCAATTATACAGCCAAACTGGAGGCCAAGCCCTCTCAGTCCAAGACTGGACCAGACAGTCAAGAGGAGAAGGGAGTTACTTGCATCACACCACCAGTCTGGCATAGACCTGTGAAACCAGCACTGGCAAAAAATGCATAAATACACGAAAACATACTGGAAGGCTCTAAATAAAAATCTGCAAAAGCAACAAAGACCTCCAAAGCAGACATCCAAGCAACCTCCACCCCCCAACACAAACCATGAAATATACTTCAGAAAACCAGTGTGCCACGCAATCACAGCCCTTAAGGTAAAATAACATACCCAACACACTAGTTATAGGTGACACTATAAGTCAGGCGCACTAACGTCCCACTCACTAGGCTGAACAAGGAGAAGGTTACTGTTAGCTGCCTGTCTGGTGCCAGGATCCGTCACATAACACAAGCACTCGGGTTACTGCAGAACAAGTACAAATGTGACTCTGTCATTGTCCATGTTGGTGTGAATGACCTGAGCCGTACCTCCCTGGACTACATGAAAAGAGACCTGGATGAGCTCTCTGATCACGTAGCCCAGGCCGGTATGACCCTGACCCTGAGTAGCATCCCGCCCTCACCAAGAATGATACCATGGTATAAAGAAAAAAATTATCAATTTCAACAATTGGCTAAGCTTCTGGTGTCATTTAAAGTGGATCCAGTGTCTGTCAGCCTGGGATGACGTGCTCGACAAGCCACGCTGCTTCGCTAGAGATGGCTTGCAGCTGTCACCCTTAGGCTTTCGAATACTGGCCAAGGCTCCTGCCACCCCCATAGTGCCTTTTTTAGGCAATGCCCAAAAGACAAACCCACTGCAGTAAATAGCACAAGTAACAAAAAACTGAGGATAATGCTAATCAGTGCCAGAAGTCTGAACCTCAAAATGCATGCACTCGAGGCACTCCTCAGTATGGAGAAAATCGATATATGTAAAGTAACAGAAACCTGGTTTAAGGCTCCAGAGAGCACCCCAGCACTACCAGGCTACAACTCATACCATACATTTCGGTCGCAAAACCCGGACCGAAATACAAAAGGTGGGTGCGTATCCATATTCATCAAGGATACCCACACCTCCAGGTTAGTGGCACAGCATGGTGCTTCAGAGGTCATCCACGTGCAACTAACAACTGGTAGAACTGCATTTCAAATTGTAGCTTGCTACAGATCACCCACCATGTCCCAGAACCCCCATTCCGCATTTATGGAAACACTGGGAAACATAAAAGTCCTACCAAACACCCTGATATTGGGTGATTTCAAGTACCCAAACGTTAACTGGGAGAACTTTTCAAGTACTAACTCCCTTGCCCAACATTTCCTAGAATTTATAAACTCAAACGCCCTGGATCAACTGGTCAACACCCCCACCAGAGGTGACAACATATTGGACCTGGTCATCACCAACATGGGTGACCGGTGTTCCACACCGGAGGTCAACCCCACGCTGGTTAGATCTGACCATAAACTAATCACTCTGGATATCCACACACTGCCCCCACCCCTAGTCAAAGAAACCACCGTGAAAAACTTTAAAAAAGCAAACTTCACGTTACTTAAGACCGAGGTGGAAAGTTTCAAATCCTCCATGCTAAAGGATAACGCTGCCCAACTGCAAAATCCTTTACTAATGCACTCTACAGGCACCTACAAGAATGCATGGATCATGCTATCCCAAGCAAAACCAAGACTCACTCCTCCAAGAAAAGGAAACCAGTCTGTTGGACCCTTGCCATAAACAAGCTGTACAATAGTAGGAGGAAACTAGTACAGAAAAGAGTAAAATCCCAAGAAGGGACGACATCCCTGATCAGTATTAGCAAGAAACTATGATCCATCATAAAATCATCCAAGGCTAGCTCCGAAAGAAAAATTGCCAAGGACTCAAAAGATAATGACAAGGCATTCTTTAGCTAGGTCAAGAGTCTAGGTGGCAATTCTCAGATCTGTTCAGAGTTAGTGCCAAATGGCACAAAATAGACTGAACCGACCAATATCGCCAACATCCTGGCAGACAGGTTCAGTGCAAACGTCACCCCCCTCTCACCCCAAAAGGGCCCATAACCGTACCAGAAGAATGTAATGCCCTTGAAATCACAGACAGTCTGGTAAAAATAGCCCTCTCCAAAGCCAAAAACACAGCATCAGTGGGACTGGATGGTGTCCCAGGCTGTGTCCTACACGAGCTCAAAGATGAACTAACCCTTCACCTAAACACATTGTTCAAACTCGGCCTCTCCACAGGCTACGTGCCCATACAGTGGTGCACAGCAACGGTTATTCCACTCCACAAAGGTGGAGCCACAACAGACCCCGGGAAGTATCGCCCTATAAGCCTGACTAGCTTGGCCTGCAAGGCTATGGAGCGCATCATCCTGGATCTCATTAACAGAGACATTGGGAACTTCCAAACCCTGGACCCTACCCAGTTAGGCTTTAAGGGCAGGTAATGCCTCCTAAACCTGGTGGACTTCTTTGAGATGGTTACCAAGACTATAGACGAGGGAAAAGTGTTCCACACAGCCTACCTAGACCTCACAAAGGCCTTTGACACCATTCCCCATTCTGGCATTATAGACAAGCTCACCAGCCTGAACATAAACCCCTACGTCACGAGATGGGTTGCCAACTGGTTCACGGCCAGAACTCACATGATAAGAGTTGCGGGAGCTAGGTCTGACTCTAAACTGGTTACAAGTGGCGTTTCCCAGGGCTCAGTCCTAGGACCCCTCCTGTTCGGCATATACTTCTCAAAGGTACAGGCAAGCATAGGAGGACTATGGCTGACCAAGTTCGCAGACGACTGCAAACTAGGGGCTATAATTGACTCTCCGGCTGACACAGACAGCCTCCAAAAGGGTCTCACTGAGACAGATACCTGGTGTCAAAAACCATGGCCTCAAGCTAAATGCCAAAAAGTGCATAGTCATCCCCTTTGGAAAAAACAAAGTACCAACAAACTACCGCATAGGTGGTAGCCCCCTAAATATGGAAGACATAATAAGGGATCCGGGGACCCAAGTAGATAGTCATCTCTCCTTTGATAATCATATTGCCAAAGTGGTTAGAAAATCCTTCTATGTGGCCCCCCTAATCACAAAAGGGTTTTTGCATCCAGATCAAAAGAGGTCATTGTGCTCTTCTATGCATCACTCATCAGACCCTTCATAGAGTACAATGCCCCATTTGGGATGTACCTTACAAGTCACCTGCAACAGCTGGAAAGACCACAGAAGTACCTCACCAAGAGGATCACTGGCCTCAGATGCCCTATGCAGCTCGACTGAAAAAAATCCAGCTGTACTCTGTTGCATACTGCCTACTCAGAGGTGATCTCTGCCTGACATACAAGGCCATGTCCAACCCAGAATTGATGGACATACTCCACCTAAAGAAAACCATATCCCCTCAAGCCACACGCTCTAGGGATCTAAACCTCACCACAATAATAAATAGGATGTGCTGGAGGGATATATTCCTGTCCCAGAGACTTCCCATGCTCTTGAACAAGATTTCAGTCTACATTAGGCAGAGCTCCTCACTAACGGTCTTTAAGAGAAACCTTGACGAGTGGATGGGAAACAGAAAATTTACCCCGCGGATCACTTCAGTGACTCTGCTGGACAGAGGCACAGGGAACTAATCTAAGGGGGTGGCAAAAGCCAACACATTCCGGCTAGGCTTATAAATGCCTTTGGGCAGATAGCCTACTACCTACCCATGAACCTATTATACTCCAGGAGGGTCTCACGCAGATCAGTGACTGGTGTATTAGTCACAATCTCAGTCTGAATGCAGAGAAATATATCATCATTCCCTTGGGCACAAACAATGTCCCCTGACACTATCAAATCAACAACAATACCCTAAGTACCCATGAAGTGTTAAGGGACCTGGGATCACTAGATGACTGCATCCTTAAGTTTGACTACTATTTGTCTACTGTAGTAAGGAAAACTTTCTACGTAACGCACTTAATTAGTAGAGGCATCGCCTCAAGAGTAAAAGAAGTTATAACCCCCTGTACTCGGCACTTATCTGGTCCATAATTGATTATAACGCCCCATTTGGCATGTACTGTACTAGGCACCTGCAGCAGTTGGAGATACCACAGAGGTTTCTAACAAAGACGATCAAGAGGTCCAACCTGTGCCTTACACAGACCGACTAAAGTCCCTATCACTATATTCCATATCATATAGATTTATTGGGTAGACTTATGCCTGGCCTATAGAGCAATCCAAGACTCGCACCTAATTAACTTGCTGCATATCTGTAAATTAAACGGAACTAGGGTTACCTGTTCCAGAGATCTAAATATGGCCTGTGACTTAAATAGGACATGCTGGAGAGAGAGATTTATATAGATTTATATCCCAGTGACTGCCGCATCTTTGGAACAGGCTACCAGTTCATGTGAAACAGATCATTTCTGTAACACTGTTCAAGAGGAACCTGGACGAGCGGGAGGGCAACATAAATTCTTACCTGGAATAGAGCCCGCAACCCTCCCGGACATGGACAATCGTCACTGAATGCAGTATTTGGTATTGACTGGCATTTCTATAGTATTGCATTGGTATGAAACAGCTAGGCTTAAAATGACCTCCAGGTTGATAGCCTAGTAATCTCCTATGATCTTATTCAAAGTGAGAAAAAAATATCATTTGTAGGATGAAAGCCATGTGCATGAAGACTGTGGTAGGGTTATTACTTAAAAGAGGACAGGCAAAAGAGGGAATTGGGAGGAAGAATGAGGGTGGAAACAAGGGGATTATGGGTGGTATGGTGGATCAGCTATGGGTAGTTATTGGTAGAGAAGAAAAAGGTTGTTGCCAATTTCATTTGCATAGAGGTGTAAAGTCATAACTATCGCTCAGGTGACCTGAGTTTAATTAGCTGTTTGGATGTCTGCTAGAGATGGTTTGAGGAGGATTGGCATGCTTATCCGCAGGAGATAAAGGGTAGATTAGATGAGTTTATTGCCACATTCTGTTGCAAGAAATGTGGAAGTGCAAAGGACAGACTAGTAGTGGGTGTTTGACCACCAAGTTGTGAATGAAGTAGCCCTTGTCACATGGGGAGGGCTTAATGGTTTCTACAGTGATGCTTGTTATTTGTTCCCTACACAGAGTAAGGGGTTTAGGACCGTATCAGTTATGCTGGTGTTGGTTGGATGCTGGGGGGGGGGGGGGGGGGAGCATTGCTGTGTTGCATGCATGATGGTTTACCCTGACCATCTTCATATGGGAATACCTAGGTTGAGGGGCAGGATGGAATCTGACTGATCAGGGGAGAGCATGATGGTTAATAAGCACGGTGATTAAAAGCATATAGAGAAAAAAAAAGGGTCAGTATCAGAAGTATGTCACAGGAGATTTTGTCTCAACGGACAAATGCACATATATCACTTGGCTAAAATGTCAAGTCTGCCAAAGGAGTTCGGAAGGGTTAGAATTTTGCCTTTTCTCTAAAGTGGAAGTGACCTCCCAAGTTTAGAAGAGGAGACGCAACCTCCTGAACTGATGTACACAGAGAAAAGCAAACCGTATTGAAAAGTGAGTCACTCAGTTTGTTTTGGATTAACTTGCTTTTTTTAGGGTTTAAAGACTTGTTGCAGTGCAGAGGAGGATGGAGTCATTGGCATAGTGCTTTGTGGTAACTTGTTTTCTAGCTGAGTGGAGCTTGTTTGTAAGTATGTTACCTAGAAGAGAGTCAAGAATTAAGCCTTGAGGAATACCTACAAGAACTGGAAGGAAGGTTGAGAAGGTGTATTGCCCTTTCACAGCCTGCTGCTTCTTGCTAAGGTAGCTATAGAACTAGGATAGCGTAGGTTGGCAGAGGCCAGGAGAAGAGAACTGTTAATAGTTCAGGATGAGAGACCATTTTGGATGCTTTGTATAATTCAAGAAGTGACAAGACTAAGTGACATGTTCATAGGTTGGTACTAGGCTGTCGGCCCTAGGGCCAATACAAGCCTAGACATAACAATTCCCTGGCTATTTCTTCCCACAGTATTTACTTCCCTGAACCCCTGTCTAGCAGGGCCCCATCCAGTCATCAAGGTTTCTTTTGAAGAGGGCAAAGGAGGCGCTTTGCTTGACATGTATGGGCAGTCTATTCCAGAGTATGGGAAGTCTCTGGGTCAGGAACCTATCCCTCCAGCATGTTTTGTTCATTGTGATGACAAGGTTTAGATCCCTGGAGCGTGTGGCTTTGAGGGATTGGGATTTCTTTAAGTGGAGCATGTCCAACAGTTCAGGGTTTGACATGGCCTTGAGATCACCTCTGAGTAGACAATATGCCACAGAGTATAGCTGGAGTTTTTTTTTAGATGGTCAGCATAGGGCATCTGCTTTAGGCTTGTGAATTTTAGTGAGGTATTTCTGCAGCCTTTCCAGTTGTTGCAGATGTCTTGTGAGGTACCAAATGGGGCGTTTTACTCTATAATGGGTCCAATGAGGGATGAGTGCAGTGGGACAATGACCTCCTTTTTTCTAGATGAAAAGCCCTTGGTGATGAGGTGTGCCACATAGAAGGATTTCCTGACTGTTGTGGCGATGTGGTTATCGAAGGTGAGACCACTGTCCACCTGTGTCCCTAAGTCTCTCATCACACTTTCGGTGTTTAGTGTACTGTCACCTATGTGGTAATTCATGGGTACATGATTTTTCCCAAAGGAGATAACTATACATTTCTTGGCATTAAGCTTGAGCCCATGGCTTTGATACCAAACATCTGTTTCTGTAAGGCCCTTTTGTAGAATATCCACATCATTTGGGGATTCAATAATGGCTCCCAGTCTGCAGTCATCTATCTGCGAACTTTGTTAGCCAGAGTCCCTTAGTGTTGGCCTGTACTTCAGAGAAGCATATGCCAAACAAGAGCGGTCTCACGACTGAACCCTGAGGTGCTCCACTTGTCTGGAGCTGGATTTGGAGTCGGCTACGTTTACAGTCTGGGTTCTGTCAGCAAGCCAGTTGGCAACCCATCGAGTGACGTAGGGATTTATGCCCACCTTAGTAAGTTTATTCCAGAGTGGGGGATGGTGTCAAAGGGTGAGGTCCAGATATGCTGTGTGGACCGCCGTACCCTCGTCCACAGCTCTGAACCCTGAGGTGCTCCACTTGTCTGGAGCTGGATTTGGAGTCGGCTACGTTTACAGTCTGGGTTCTGTCAGTAAGCCAGTTGGCAACCCATCGAGTGACGTAGGGATTTATGCCCACCTTAGTAAGTTTATTCCAGAGTGGGAGATGGTGTCAAAGGGTGAGGTCCAGATATGCTGTGTGGACCGCCGTACCCTCGTCCACAGCTCTGGAGACTAATCAATCAGGTTCAGGAGACGATCGGCCCTTCACGAACCCAAACTGGGTGGGGTCCAGTGTTTGAACATTGCCAATGTCTTTGTTTATAAGTTTCATGATAATGCATTCCATACCCTTGCAGATCAGGCTCATCAGACTGATGGGACGGTAGTTCCCGGGATCCAAGGTGGATCCCTCCTTGTGGAGTGGGATAACTGTAGCTGTGTGCCACTCAGTGGGCGCGAAGCCTGAGGTGAGGCTATGATTAAACATGACACTTAGGTGAGGTGCCAGTTCATTTTGTAGTTCATGTAGTACACAGACCGGGATGTCATCTGGTCCCATGGATACTGTATTCTTAGCTTTGGAGAGTGCGGTTTCTACCTGTGTGGCCGTGATTACTGGAATTTGGCAATCGTTTGGTATTGAGATGGGCCCTTTAGGGGGTGAGGGGGGTGAAGTTGGCACTAAATCTGCCAGAATATTGGCAATATCCTTGGTATCAGTATATTTAATGCCATTCTTTTGTAGCTCAGAGCAGATCTGAGCATTGCCATTTAGATTCTTGCCATAACTATATAATACCTTGTGGTTGTCTTTGAAATCTTTGGCAGTTTTATTTTCATAACTAGCTTTGGAGGATTTTATGAGGGATCTCAGCTTCTTACTGAGGCTGGTAAGGGAGTTTTTTGCATCCTGGGATTTTCCTCTTTTCTGAAACAGTTTCTTCCTTCTGTGTATAGTTTGTTTATGGCAGGGGACCACCAGATTGTCTTCCTTTTCTTGGAGGAGAGCGTCTTGGTTCTATTTGGAATGGCACGATTCATGCACGAGTGGATGTACTCATACAGTGCCTTAGTGTAGGATTCAGCAGTCGAACTTTCAGCTCCCATCTGCATGGGTGTCATGAAGTTTGTCACTTTTGACTTGAGTAGCATGAAGTTGGCTTTGGAGAAGGTTTTTACGGAGGTTTCCTTACTGGGGTGGGGTGGGATGTGGATGTTAAGGGTGATTAGCTTATGGTCAGACCTGACCAATGAGGGGGTGACCACTGGTGTGGAGCATCTATCTCTCATGTTGGTAATGACTAGGTCTAGGATATTGGACCCCTGGTGGGACAATGGATTAGTTGATCCAGGGCGTTGGAATTTATGAATTCCAAGAACCGTTGGGAAAAGGTGTTTGTACCCAAGTAGTTTTCCCAGTTAATGGAAGGGTAGTTGAAATCACCCAGTATTAGGGTGTTTGGTTGTATCTTAATATTTTCCAGTATGTTTAGAAAGGTGTAGTGAGAATCTTGGGGCATGGTGGAGGATCTGTAGCAAGCTACAATTTGGATTGCATTCGCACCTAGTGTTAGTTGCACCTGGAGAATTTCAGGTGCATCATACTTAACTCCCCCCTCTCCTTTCCCTGCCTACCTCCCTCCTTTCCTGCCTTCTACCTTGCTAACACCCATACTAATCCCACCCCCCAACTCCTAAGCTGTCTCACTCCTCATCTTATGCTCCCCATCATTAATTCAAACTGTTACCTTTTTTCTCTTCCCCTGTTCATATGCTAATGACCCTAGGGCCCTTTCAAGCATAGCCAAGTTTTATCCTTATTTCCACGATCTACACCTATTGCCCCCTGTCCAAGAGGGACACAGGTGGAACTCCTGGGGTGAATTTACGGTTACCCATCCATTCATCCCAATTGTGTTTGAAGAGGGCCAATGAGGTGCTCTGCTTGACATGAAGCAGGAGTCTGTTCCAAAGGTGTGGTAACCTCTGGGAGACAAATCTGTTCCTCCAGCAGGTTCTATTAATGTCACATACCAGGTTAAGGCCTTTAGAGCGAGTAACTTGTGTACCATTTGACTTATGGATATGCAGCATTTCCAATAAAACAGGGTCAAAGGTTGCCTTAAATGCAAGGCAGAGATCACCTCTGAGTAGTCTATATGAAACAGAATAAAGTGACAGTGATTTCAGACGATCCTCATAGGACACATGTTGAAGACCTTGAGTTTTCCTTGTGAGGAACCTTTGTGGTCTCTATTGCTGCGGGTGCTTAGAAACGTACATGCCAAAAAGGACATTGTACTCAATTATTGGCCTGATAAGGGAAGAGTAAAGGGAGGTTATAACTTTTTTTTTTTTTCCCATGGAGGCAATGCTTACTTATGAAATGAGCAATATAGAATGCCCTTCTTGCCACTGTGGCAACATGGTGATCAAAGGTAAGGTTACTGTCAACCTGTGTGCCCAGGTCTCTTACCACAGAGTGTGTACTTAGGGTGTTACTGATGTGGTAGTTGGCAGGGACATTGCTCTTACCGAAGGTTATGATAACACATTTTTTACATTTAGTTTAAGGTCATGACTTTGGCATCAGTAATTTGTTTGTGCAAGACCCTCTTGTAGGATGTTGACATCGTTTGGAGATTCTATGACTGCTCCCAGTTTGTAGTCATCAGCAAAATTTGTCAGCAACAGACCTTTAGGTTTAGTTTGTACTTTGGAGAAATAGATTCCAAACAGTAGAGGTCCCAGGACTGATCCCTGTGGAACACCAGTAGTTACAGGGCTGCTGTTGAAGGTGGATCCCTCTATTTTGATTATATGGGTTCTATCAGTGTGCCATTTAGTGACCCATCTAACAATAAAGGGTTGATACCTAGCTGGATGAGTTTGTCAATTATGCCTGGGTTGGGGATAGTGTCAAAAGCCTTTGCTAAGTCTAGGTAGGCTGTATGCACAGGTTTCTCCTCGTCAAGGACCTTGGTAATTGTTCTGAAGAAGTCCACCAGGTTTAATGGGCATGATCTCCCTTTGACAAATCCAAATTGAGTAGGGTCAAGTGTTTGGAGATTATCTAGATTTTTGTTGGTAAGATCCATGATGATACACTCCATGGCCTTGCAGATAAGGCTAGACAGGCTAATAGAGCTATAGTTCCTGGGTCAGTGGAAGCACCATCTTTGTATAGGGGGATAACGGTAGTCTTTTTCCACTCAGCTGGGATGAAGCCTGTGCTTAGACTATGATTGAAAAGAGTACCTAATGCTAATTCTTGTTGGAGCCCATGTAGGACGCAGCCTGGGATGTTATCAGGTCCCATAGATGCTGTGTTTCTGACTTTAGAGAGGGTGTTCACGAACTGCTCTTCAGGGATACAAGGTAGAGGACAGGTAGTGGGGATGTCATGGGGTAAGTTTGGCAGCAGCAGGGGAGTGAAGTTTTCACAGAACCTGTCAGCTAACAGGTTAGCAGTGTTCACAGGCTCCGTATATGTGATAACTACCAGTTTGGCACAAATCTGGGCCTTTCCTTTTAGGTAATGGCTGTAACTAAAGAATGTCTTATGGTTGTCCTCAGTTGAGGAAGCTAATTTGGATTCATAGTTAGCTTTGGAGGACTTCAAAAGATGTCTGATTTGCCTGTTTAAGCTGAGGTGGGAGTGTTTCCAGTTTAGGGCTCACTATGTTTTACTCTTAGCAATTTTTTCCTCTTATTTTAAAGCCTGTTAATGGCAGTTGTCCACCAGGTAGGTATGCTCTTCCTTGAGGAGCTGTGGTCCTATCGGGTACAGCCGAGTCAATACAGTTATACAGGTGTTTGTATAAAGCATTTATGTAGAACTCTGCATAGTTGCCAGTCCCATCTGGGGGGGGGGTGAAGTGAAGCTTTTTATACCATCCTGTAAGAGGTTATAATGAGAATATGGAGAAGTTTTTTTTTGTTAGTTGCTATTTGGGGGGGGGGGGTCAGGTGTGATACTTACTTTGAATGAGACTGATTTGTGGTCAGATCTCACCAGGGAAAACCTCCCAGTGGAGGTGCTACAGTGGTCCCCCATATTGGTAAGCACCAGATACAGGATGTTGGCACCCCTTGTGGGGTGCTCGCTGCCTTATCTCTAATTTGATGTAGTTTGAGCTTCTAGGATTGTTTCCATCATATATCCATCCATCTGTACACATATTTACATAATTTTTCTCGAGTTATGTTTTCTATAAACTTCCTTCTTTCTGATGTGATGTTGTTTTAACCGCTTTTTCCCAGAAACTCTGTTTTATCCTCCTACAACGACTCTACTATTTTGTATCTTTTTCCTTGCACAACTAAATTATGTTACAATTTATGCCACAAATTATGTATACTGAGGACTGGATGTTGCAAAACCATCTATTTCTAAATGCTAACATATCCAAAATACTACTCCTCACTCCCTCAAAATCCTCCCCACTTGATAAAAATTCTTCCCAAATTAGAAGTCACAACAATTCTACTACAGGAATCGTTCCCTTTGCCAAACTACTTGGGGTCACCATAGATGAACACCTACAGTTTGACGCGCATATTCAACTAAACATCAAGAAAACACATCAAAAACTCAGCCTACTATACAGAAACCTCCACTATCTCACTCCTTCTACTAGATAAACCCTTGCCACTACCTACCTTCTCCCCTCTCTATTGTATGGTGCACCTATACTATCTAACCTATCTGCCTCCATCTCTTCCAAAATTGAAAGTTGTTGTAATAAAATCTCCAAATTTGCCATAAAAGCCAAATACTCCTCCCACCATTGCTCTGCCCTTCACTTACTTAACTGGTTAGAACTTCCCAACCATCTCGACTGCCTCCAAATTACTACTGTCCATAGGCTATTATTTAAAACCCTACTGTATGCCCTGCTCTTTCCAACATCCTACAACCATACACCCCTAACAGGCCACTTAGATCTTCCCACCTAAACCTCATCACAGTCTACAAACCAATCCGACCTGCTGGACGGCATCTCCTGTCCTTCTCCTTAGCCAAAAAATGTAACTCTCTCCCTCCTTCTCTATGAACTATTGAAAACATTGACAACTTCAAATCACATCTTCATTCCTACTTTTTTTCTAACTGGAAGTGCAATTGCACATTACCCACCTAGCCTTCTTCTCTCCCCATTCTAAATCATATTTTCCCTACTTCGTCTTTGCCTACTACTTAACTTCTCTAGAAATGACTCACTCTTCAGCGTTATCTCATGTACATTTTGTATATATTGTATATAGTTTGCTCTCCCTTTTCTCCTCTGCCTATCATTTGTACCTGTTCTACCATAACTACCCAAACGACACATTTTCTATACAACCATTGGAATTTTTTCCTCTCAACATATGACTTGTATGCAAAGTTACCAATGTACCAGTTCATGTCTCTGATTTTATAATGTATCTGCACCCTCAATATTAACTGTAACTTGCTTATCTTATGTATCTGCAAACTGAAGGGTACTTTAATCTGAATATTTAATGTTTACTATGTAATGTGGAGCTTTACCAATGTACCAGTTCATGTCTCTGATTTTATAATGTATCTACACCCTGTATACTAACTGTATTTTGCTTATCTTGTATATCTGCATCCTGAATTGAAACTTTAATCTGAAAATCTAATGTTTACTATGTAATGTTGGAGCTTTTCTAAGCTTTTTTAAGTAGTAGGTAAAGGGGAAGTAGGGAAATATGATTTAGAATGGGGAGAGAAGAAGGCTAGGTGTGTAATGTGCAACTGCACTTCCAGTTAGAGAAAAAGTAGGAATGAAGGAGGGAGAGAGTTCCATTTTTTGGCTAGGGGCCTCAACTGAAAATGGACCCCCCCCCCAGTCATCAAACTGAAATAAATAAATGTAATCTATGTCTGCTTATAATGTATGTGTAATGCTGTGTAGCTTTTTTTCTAAGCTCTCCAGTGAAAATGGGCTCCTGGCTCAGTCGAACCAACCTAGTTAACAAATGTTGAATGAAAAAATGAGTAAAAAATAAGTAATAATTCTTTGTGTTAGCAAACTATTGAAGGGCAGTTGTGGTGCTATGATATGGGAAGAAGCTGTGTTATGTCAGTGAGAGGAGGTTGTTAGCATCGAGGTGCTCAAGTAGTTGTACGTGAATACATTTCTTGGAAATTTTTGAGGTAGGGACAGGTTTTAAGGAGAAGGATGTTGTAGAAGTGGATTATCTTTGACAGGACATAAAACTGTTTGCCACCCGAATCAACAGCTACTTCATCCAGTGTTGTTCGTTTTATTATTAGTTGATCATGTTGGTCTGGTTTTTGGCCAGGGTAGAAAAGAGTTTTTAGTGATGCCCAGAAGAGCTTTGGGCTAGTTTTGGTCTTTTTCCTGGAGGTCATTATGTAAGGGGTTTTTTTTTTGTAATGTTGAATTTGATATGGGTTCTGGGATGTATGAAGTTTTGCTAGTTGCTTTGAAATTTGTTTTGTGACCATTGTTTCCAAACTTTGTCCCTGATGAGAATAAGTTGTTTTGGCTTCTTTTATTAATCAAAGCGCATAGTTATATTTTATAATTTTTATTCTGATAAGAGTACGTTCATTTAGAATGTCTAGAAATATATTTTTTAATTCTGAGCCAGGCAGTTTTTAGAATCCAATTACATTGCCGAAGGTTGGAAATTAAAAGTTTTTACTTGGGATTGTCTGAAGCTGTGTGCCTCCTTATATCATGATTATCTGTAGGTACTGTTTTGCTGCCTTATAGCAAAAGTAGGAAGACGGCCACTGATGATATTTGGTGGTCAACACTGGTGGTTATTTGAAGATAAGTATCCAACCCAAATGTAGAGTCTCTACTGGTGCTTTTGTTAAGCCTAGTAGGTGCACTGATGAGATGAGGGAAATTATATAAGTTGTTGGTATCTAAGCATATTAGTTGCCAGTCTATGTCGAGGTCTCCCAGTATGATTGTTTAATAGTTTATGCTGGTGGATGATCAGCATAGGATTTCATCAACAGTTAATAGTGTTAGTAGGGGTATGTATAGGGCGGTTCTGTAATTATTATTATTATTATTTTTTTTTAATACTGTTTAGCTTTAGTTGAGATATGAGCCAATTTCTCCAGTGTTAAATTGGAGAATGGGGCTGGGATGGAGAGTAATTTCACCAATATTTCTATAAAAAAATGGCTACACCTTCAACATTTTTTTGTATCCACTCTTTGGATGCTTTAGCCTGGTGGGAGAATTTCTTCATCTTTAATATCATCTGGCTTTAACCAAGTTTCTTTAATGACTATTGTATGTGGGGAGCATAGGACAGTGTGTGTGTGTGTGTGTGTGTGTGTGTGTGTGTGTGTGTGTGTGTGTGTGTCATATATAATAATTGGTATTTTGTTGCATATAGTGCATTTTGGGAAGATATGGTGGTGTATGTGTTTTTTGTGGGGCAGGTGAGTTTTGTGTCCGTGTTATGGGACGATGGTTTGGGTATATCGCCGTTTAGTTTCAGTTTTGATATAAAGTGTTTAGGAGGGAGACATTTGTATTTGTTTATATTTTAAGTCTGGTTCTGGTTTTGTTAGCAAGGCATTTGTGTTTAAATGGATGTGTTTATAGAGATCAAAGAGTGTGATATAGTATAGGTTGGGGGGATTTTATGGATGCAAAATGCTACATTTTGTTTTCTGGGTGGGAGATAGCAAGAGCAGATGTGCATGGAATGAGGCTAATTTTTGAGTAGACTTAGGGGAAGTAGTGTTAAGCTGAAGAGTGAGTGTATACAAGAGATAAGTGAGTGGATGTATGTGAAAACATTTGTGAGAGGAGGGGACTTGTACAGGTTTTGTGATGCATTAGGATTGCACTATTTTGTAAGTAAGAAGTTATTGTGTGGTGAGCAAAGGTTTTATGAGAACAGGGGAGCTGTGTTTGTTCCGGAATATGCTAGAGTGATGGGTAGGGTGAATAAGCAAAAAGTAAGTAAGATAAGTATGGGTAATTCAGATGGTCGTGGGGAGGAGGAAAAGGTGGCAACAGACACATGGAGTTCTGTAGGAGTAAATTAAGGAAGTGTGTGTGTGTGTCAGAGTAAAGTGGAGACTTGTTTGTATGAGTTTTTGTGGATGAAGAAAGAATAAGATGCAGTACAAGGGACAGGTGTATTTGAATGTCAAACAAGGTTTCATCCTTGTGTTAGTAGGGGTGGTGTAAGATGTTTAATGTTAGGAAACTGTGTGATGATAGATGGAGGAAAGGCAGAAAGTGATAATGAAGTGATAGGAGAAATAGAAGAAATAATGCAGTATATAGTTGTGTGTGCAGGAAGTGGGAGTGTGAAGTGGTGTTTATATGATGGGTAGGTGGTTTTAATGGGTGGAGTTTAAATGTGGTGTGTGTATGGGGGGGGGGGGGCTGCAAGGAAGGGGAGCAAAGTCAGTCCGTGTGTAACCAGGCAAAGGGAGCTGGACCCACCCGAGCTGGATGTTGTGAGTTTAGAAAATCTGTGGATTTAGGCTTGAGAGGGAAATGACCAGAGTAAGTGAAAGAAACCACTTGTTTATGCTGCTAGAAGAAATAAGTTCTCTAGAGGGGGGAAAGACTGATACAAGTGCAACTTGTACAAGTGCTCAGACAAGATGTAAAAGTATTGATTAATACTCTTACAAATTCAAAGATGTGGCTAATAGTAGTGTACATATTGAGCTATTGTGCTGGAATGATCTTGAATAACCTACAGCCATAAAATGGAACAGAGGAGGGAGGGAAGCAGGAATAGGGAGGTCCAGTATTTTAAACACTATGACCAGGGCTGTTACTGTTTATAACTCCGTGTCCTGTAGAGGCTTCTAGACATTGCAAAAAGTGGGGCAGTGGCCATCCTGATTATAATCATCTATAAGGAATTTTTATGCAGCACCTGGTCAATTGCTTAAACTGCTGGATTACACAATTAATAGTTAAGACTGTACTGATATTTTTACATACATTGACAGTTTATATTTGGAAATATTATTCTGTCACTAGGATGGCTGGATGACATCTGTGTTCACACTGTGTTTTTTTTGGTGATTCACAGTGTGTGCTGTGAATAATGTAAGGTAAAGTGTTTTGATTTTTGAGGGACATTTTTTGAGGTTATCACAGAACTGATAGGGAAGACGACTTTTTATTTGTTTCTTGATGAACGGATTAAATGCAGTTGCTTCCACCCATGCATGTTTACAAGTCATGCTTTACTTTACAAGGCAAAATTACAAGATGTGTGTGATGTCCACAAAGCTACAGTACAGTTCCATTTAAAGAAGCTAATTCAGTATTCAAGTTTCCTTTTTCATATCATGGGCATATGTTTGTAAATTTAAATCTTTTGGGTTCTTTATTGTGTTTGAATTTTATTCATTTAGTAATTATTCAAATGCTGATTTCTTGGCTTTACTTTAGCGTTATCCCTACAATGTTGACTAGTACTTTGGCTCACATCATGACTGTTAATGGTCCATTCTACCAGTCGACTTAGCCACTTACCTTGTCAATAAAATGTTGAAATGAGTAAAACTTTGTAAGGGAAGAGTATATGTTTGATTTAATAAATGATTACTAATTTTAGTGTACTCTTTGTTGTCGTTTTCTATTTTTTTCTAGAATTTGTGCTATATAAAAATGGTATTAGAAGAGTTTAGAATTCCATTCTACCTTTGTTTGCCTCATTGCTTAACATTTTAAAATCCTTGTATGGGATATCTTTTAACCAATTCCTGTCTCTTTAAGCCCTTGCAGTGGTGTGCAGCTGTTAACGGGTAGCATTCTCTGGCTTCAGCTTTTTTCAGGCATCTTAATTCAGTTTCTTAGCTACTACACACAAATAGAATGGAGTTCAGTCTCACTGAGCTTTTAACATAAGTTAATTGAGAGAATGGTCAAACTGTGTGAGGTAGTTACCATTACATTGGATGTGTAATCATTTTTTGTCTCTGTAAGAGTTATTAGTGGTTTTCCTCTCCGTTTTTATATTGCTTGTTCCATTTTTGTGTTATGCTAAAGTTTATTAGCTTGACGATGTGTGGTAGTGAAATGATATGGCAAACTTGGAGTACAATCTTATTTAGGAATAATAGAGAAGTGAGAGGTGGAGCAGCTGCGGTGGTGCAGCGGTAGCGTTGTCGCCTCACAGCAAGAGGTTCTCCCGTTCAATTCTCAGCTGGAGTGCCTTCTGTGTGGAGTCTGCATGTCCTCCCCATGGTTGAGTGGAATTCGAAAGACATGCGTGAATGGGCGTGCCTTCGTTGAAGGTTGGGCTGGCACCTCGGCACCATAAAAATCGACTGCCAATCATTAGCGGACTGGAGTTCCGCTGTGGCGACCCCTAACCGGGAAAAGCCGAAAGAAAAACAACAGAGAAGTGAGAGGTGGAGGCAAAGTAACAGTTTACTTAAAGAGAAGACATCAGGTTATGAGGTCCGAGAGGAAAACCTTCCATGTAGCTGGCAGCAAAACAGGCAGGTTTAGAACTTGGATGAAGTTGAGGAATGAAAATGGGCTGGTGAATTTAATGTAGTGCATTGTTGTCACTGACACATCAAGGGGGAATGATGAAGATCAGCAGAAGAGAGAAAAGAATGAGGTGGGAGAGTAGCGAGATAGTATTGCATTAAGGGAATCTCATTCTGCCTGAAGCAGACTGGGAGATCCCAGGCCTCAGGGATGAGGCTAGAATTCTAAACTTGCTTTCTTTTTATCATAATGATGCCATACAACCATCAGACTGCTTCCAGTGGTATCAAATACATTTAGTCCTCTTTGCAGTGGCCACAGCAATGGTTGATAGTGGGAGTGAAAGCTAAGCAAAGGAGCCATCAGCCTTTCAATGATGGAAGGTAATCAGTTTTCCATTTTGGGTCCTTTAACCTCATCTCAGTAGCTGATATATGCATTTTGTTATGCAAGGGCTTAAAGTGACTTCCCATATGTATGTGCATGTTTCTGTATGAGAACTGCTATGCAGATACGGCTCTGCATAATCAAGCATACATCTCTGAACTGCCATGCTGACTGATGTACCTTACTGTTTTTGAGTGACAGCATTGCAGCAGATCGGACTACCTCACTTCCCTGAAGACTGGAGAACGGGTATTGGGTCTCATTCCTACCTTTCCTCACTGGCTTCTTCAGCACTCATTTTGCTAGTAGATCCTAGGTCATTAAAGTTGCAGGCAGGGGTTTTATTGCTATGTAGAGTGCTGCACAGGTTCTAGATTTGTTCCTAACCATGGCAGAAGGAGTCATGAATGTCCTTGTGAAAGAAGTTTTAATCAGTAGTGATCATGTTGCCCATGGATGTGTGGTGGGGTAAAAATATAAAGACAAACGTGGCATGGTGTCTTAGGGAACTAGTTTATGCTGAGATAGAGGAAAGTATTATAGGTGATAAACCTAGGAAGTAAATGAAGTATGTAAATGTGGCCAGAATACAGCACTGAGGGCTGTGAACAAGGATTTTAGAAAGGAGGCTAGTATGGCTTCATGGGTGGGTATGAGGCTTGCAACTCTGGCAGAAGATGGCGGCTTGGAAGGAGGATTGAGAAGATGGAGGAGGCAGAGTACAAGAAATTGGAAGGAGGGTTGAGAAGATGGAGGAGGCAGAGTACAAGAAATTGGAAGGAGGGTTGAGAAGATGGAGGAGGCAGAGTACAAGAAATTGGAAGGAGGGTTGAGAAGATGGAGGAGGCAGAGTACAAGAAAGCAAGCAGAGAAGTATCAAAGGTAGTGGTGCCAGCAAGGATGCATTTTGCAAGGCGATTAGTAGAAGAGATTGAGGATGACAAAGTCATTTTAATTGGCTGCATGTTGAAATTCTGAGGCTTAGAATTGCGAGACCCAGAATTACAAAAAAAGAAACTGAAAATGCAGGAGAATAGTAAATGTTGAAAATTGCTTCTGTCCTTCACAGTTGTTGCACCATACCTACCTCTACTTGTATATACAGTGGATATAAAAAGTGTACACACCCCTGTTAAAATGCCAGGTTTTTCAGATGTAAAAAAAATTGAGACCACAATAAATCCTTTCAAAACATTGCCCACCTTTAATGTGACCTATAACCTGTACAATTCAATTGAAAAACAAATATTTTGGGGGGGGGAATATATATATATATATATATATATATATATATATATATATATATATATATATATATATAAACATACAATAAGCTGGTTGCATAAGTGTTGACACCCTTAAACTAATACTTTGTTGAAGCACCTTTTTGATTTAATTACATCATTCAGTCTTCTTTGGTAGGAGTCTATCAGCATGACACATCTTGACTTGGCAATATTTGCTCACTCTTCCTTGCTAAAGCGTTCCAAATCTATCAGATTGCGAGGGCATCTCTTGTGCACAGCCCTCTTCAGCTCACCCCACATATTTTCTATTGGATTTAGGTCTGGGCTCTGGCTGGGCCATTCCAAAACTTTAATTTTCATCTGGTGAACCATTCTTTTGTTGATTTGGATGTATGCTTTGGGTCATTGTCATGTTGAAGGGTAAAAATTCTCTTCATCTTTAGCTTTCTAGCAGACGCCTGAAGGTTTTGGGCCAAAAGTAACTGGTGTTTGGAACTGTTCATAATTCCCTTCACCTTGACTAAAACCCCAGTTCCAGCTGAAGAAAACCAACCCCAAAGCATGATACTTGCCACCACCATGCTTCACCATGGGGATGGTGTTCTTTTGCTGATTCAAAGTGTTGTTTTTGCACCAAACATACCTTTTGGAATTGTGGCCAGTAAGTTCAAACTTGGTCTCATCAGACCATAACACATTTTCCCATATGATTTTTGGAAACTTGATGTATTGTTTTGCAAATTTTAGCCAAGTCTAGATGTTTTTCTGTGTAAGAAAAGGCTTCCGTCTTGCAACCCTACCCCATAGTCCAGACATATAGAGAATACGGGAGATTGTTGTCACATGTAGTACACAACCAATACTTGTCAGAAATTCCTGCAGTTCCTTTAGTGTTGCTGTAGGTTTCTTGGCAGCCTCTCTGACCAGTTTTCTTCTCATCTTTTCATCAATTTTGGAGGGACGTCCATGCAACGTCACTGTTGTCCCATATTTTCTCCACTGTTTGATGACTGTCCTCATGGTATGTTCTGTGCTGTGGAAATTTTTTGTACCCTTCTCCTGAATTCAACAATGAGATTCCTTTGATGCTTTGTAAGCTGTCTGCAAACCATGGCTTTTGCTGTAGTAAAGGTCGTTAGGAAAATCCTACTAGGATAGCTGAACTTTATTTGGGGTTAATCGGTCTCACTAATGGATAGCAGGTGTGTACCCAAGAAAACTGAATGTTGTAATTAAATGAAAAAATGCTTCAACAAAGTATTAGTTTAAGGGTGTGCACACTTATGCTACCAGCTTATTGTACATTTTTTAACTTTTTATATTTTTTCCCTTAACAGATTTGTTTTTCAATTGAATTGTGAAGTTTATAGGTCACATTAAAGGTGGGAAGTGTTTTTAAATTATTTATTGTGGTCTTTTTATCACAAAAACCTGGCATTTTAACAGGGGTGTGTACACTTTTTTTATATCCACTGTACTAACTCAGAGACTGCATATTTTGGAGAAAAGGGAAGTACTTGAAGACCCAGTGTTCTTGGACTTGGTATATGCAAGTCCACATTGCTATTCAGGGACTTGCACTAAGAGTCTTGGAATTAAAAAAAAAATACTTTTTTAGTTGTATAGCAGAAAGGGGGAAGGAAAGGACATAACCTGGTCAGTCTGAGCAAAGATGTGGCAGAACTTTCAGAATACTGGGGGAATGGGGGGGCAGCAGAGGTGGTACCATAGTAGGAAGAAGGTAGGGAAGAGTGGAGAGGCCACTGGAGAAGCACCAGGATAGAGAGAGAGTGTGTGAGCGATGGGGGGGGGGACAAACTGTCTGTCCTTAGGAAGAATAAAGCAAGAGAACCAGATGGATCACATCTCAGAAGTGTCTATGAACTGAGATGTGGTAGACTGTCTGCCTGCCTCTTATCCTAACAGCAGTGGTGGGGAAATTCTCACAGAGTCTTTAGGAGAAGGTCGGCTGCTTTCCCAGGTAACTGTCTATAGGACAACAACCAACATAGATTCATGGTTATAAGAAGCTGTTAGTCAGATATAGGCCAACATTGTCACTTGACAAGGTATTGCTAGCTGTTGTGAATCTTCATTTCACTCTATCCCATATGGCTGCCAAGTAGGAAAAAAGAAAGGTGTGGTGGTTGGACCATCACTGAGGAACTGGATTGCTTCATGATTGAAGGGGAAGGAGTAATTGTCTTTAATGAGGAAAGTGGATATTGGAGCACCCCTGGACTCATTTTTGAGTCTACTGCTTTTTAGTGTTTATCTTTGACATATTTGAGGCAAAAGAGTACAGGATCAGCCTTTTCACTGATGGCAAAAGATCAGCGGAGGATGTTTGGAAGAGTATAAGAAAGATTTCAGAAAAGCTTCCCAAGTAGGCAAAAAAATTACAAGTGATCTTCACTGCTGTCAGATGCAAAGTTTTGCAGTTGTGCCATGACACTTTATGTTGAAATGTCATCTGCTGGCAATGGAACTAATTGTAGCCAAGCAGGAGGAGGATCTGGTAAATGTTCTTAATTGTCTTGGACTATTGGGTGCCAACTGAGAGGGTTGTGGCTCCAGCAGACAGAATGTTGGGTTGTATCCTCAAAGGTATAGATTCCAGAAGCAAACTGTTACTGTGTCCACACTTCTATGTTTTTTGACTACTCTGTGCATGTTTTGATACCATAAAAGGAAAAGGAAAAGGGCATTGAGCTGACTGAAAGGGTCCAGAGGTAAAAAAACACTAAGAAGGTGTATGTAATGGAATAGAAAGAATATGAGCACACGGTAAAAGAGCTGTAGCTAGAAGTCAGAAGAGCCTGGTAGGTATAGTTTGGATTCACAGAGTCATTTTGGAGGGGTCTGAAAGGGCCGTCTTTTTTAAACAGGACACTTAAAGTGATGTGTACACATATTGTGATAGAAAAGATAAACTATAATTCCATTATTATTTTCATGTAGTATACATATGTTTTCTTTATCATGGTTTTCATTCACTCCAACAATATTGCATAAACTTTAGATCCTATCTTCCCTTGACATTTCACTCTTCCTTCTGAACATTATTTTGCCTGTATTATTACTTCATTTATATTTGGTTTGGATTTTGATTCATTTTTCTAATAATTGCTCTTTTGATAGCCAATAGCATTACACTTAAAACAGCCTTACTGTGTCTAGGCAATTCAGATCCTATATCCCAGCTCAAAAGAATAATTTCCTTACTTACAGTCATGTGCTTCCTCGGTATTTCTGACAAAGTATTTTGTTGTGAATTTTTAAAATCTGCCAACTCTTTGCACCCCCCCCCCTACAAAAAGATGTTCACAATTACCTCTTTCCTATCACATCTCTTCACTTGCTATCTCTAACTGAGGAAAATTTACTGACGTCTGCTTGGTGTATAAAAATACCTGTGCAAACATTCCATGCGAAAATCGTAAACCTTTTAAACTTTTTTTTATACTTGGGAGCCGTACAGATATCTTTCCACAGTTCCCTTGCAAAATGTATCTACTAACTCTGTTCTTAATTTTTTCTTAGATTTTCTGGTTGATTCTCAACTCATTCAAGCCTATAGTATATTTTTATATGCTTCCAGTTTACACTCATAGCTCCTTATGGCGCCCAAAACTTTTTTGGGTTTGGCTTCACTTACTAAGTGTCTTACCAGCTAATAATAGGCAATATTGTAAAGTGCAAGGACTTAAGAAAATGACACTAAGATTATTAATCTAGGATGTATTTCAGTAGAGAAATTAATCACTGTATCATTTATTCATGTTTTCGTATTTCTGTTCATATTTTCATAAGTGAGAGCCCTATATGTTGTTGAGGATTTGGTTTGTCAATGCCCTTTTATATCGCACTGTATGTGATATATTGCTAGTTTGTTAGTAATTATGAAAATAAACAGTATTTCCCTATATATACTCAATACTTCAAAAAACAAGTGACTTAAAATCGCTAGCATGGCATCAGGTGAAACTTTAGATGTTGTCAAAGAAAACTGTCTTTCAAATTTGCACCGTAGCTTGCACTTTTTGAGAAATATTCAGTATTGTTTATTCTTCTAATTATATAGTTAAATATGTTTTCATATTTCTGTAAATAATCTGAATGAACTTGCTCTCCGAGGGGAATTTCTTGTCATGTGGAAGTTTTGTGTGTGGTTAACAAAAGTGTTCTAACAATGTATGCCTTGGTTATATGGCTTCCAAGATATGATGAATTGTGAATGTTTAACAAAAAATATAATTTTGGGTTTGTGTGCATTATAATATATTATAATATTTATGGAAAAAAAACTATGAATGCACTGGCTATTATCACTGTAAAGAATACTTCTTACTGACAAAAGTTATTAAACTGTACAAATTGCAATGCTGTTCTCAAAATATTTACTCTTGTTTATTTTATTCGTTTTTAAGTTTATTTTTTAGAAAATGCTCTGGAATCTAAGATGAATGTAGGCTGCTAGAGGTGTGACATGCCACACCACTTTTGTGTTAACGACATAATAGTCATCATGCAATTTTTATATGCCCTACTAATTATCCCTTTTAGCAGCAGGTTCTGATCTGGACTGAACTAAAATTTAACCAGAGTTGTTTTTTACTTGGCGCTTCTCCTATCCCTTTCCTTTTTGCCTGTACTGTGTTATCAGTCCCTAGTAGGGAAGGCATTCTTTAACTTGCAGTCCAAGCTTCTGCTTAGCCTGATCCCACTCTTTTACCTTCCCATCTTGGTTGGTTGCTCCCAATACCTTGCTGATATGCCAAATTTCTCCAGCAAATTGCAGCCCCTCTTGCCTATTTCTCTACCTGAACTTGCAGTCATCCTTATTGGTGAGTTCTCGTTTCCCCATTTATGTGTTGGCTTAGTTTTAAGAATACTTGATGCTATCTCATCAATATAATATTTTATTTGGTTCTTCCTATCCTTCTCCCCCTTCATCTTCTAGGCCTGCAGCCAAAATTCTTCTCTCTGCATTTTTCTTTTTTTTATAAACGTCTTTATTAAGTCACAGCTAAAACAGTGACACAGGTACACATACATTAATATAAAAGAAAACAAACAATAGTAACATTTCTTTTCATGCAGTATACACTTTTCCTTTTAAAGAATTGGCATTCACTCTGGCAGTACATAAATTGTTCAGTTTTTCCCTTCCCTTAAATATCACACCTCCTCCTGGAATCTTATTCTACCTTATTTTTACTTTTAGATGATTTATTCTTTACTTTTTCTAAGGATCTCACTCCCAGTTCATGTGTCTCCTTTACAATATTCAGTATTGCAGTTAAATTCTTTTTTAGATTTCGATTTCGATTTTCTCATAATTGCTTTTTGGAGCTAGTAACATTAAACTTGAGGTTTACGATGTCTAGGTAATTCAGAGTTTATGCCTCAGCTCAAAAGAACCATCTCTTTAGTAAGAGTGATTTACTCCAGCAGTATTTCTGACAGAACACTTGGTAGATAATTTTTAAAACTGCCAACTCGTTATATCATTATAGTCCCAGAACACATGTTCCCAGTTACCTCTCTATTTCCCATCAAACCTCCAGCATTTGCTATTTACTAAGGAAAAATTCTCTGAAGTCAGCTTGAGGTATTAAAATATATTTGCAGAGACTTCCTAGCAAAAATTATAAACTTTCTGGACTACTGTCGCCTTGTATCTTTACCCCTGCCTTGTTTAATCATCATTCTTTTTCACTTTGATTAATAGCATTTAGCTTGAGTTATATGCATAAACCTTAACTGTGTAGCTCTTGGGTATCCCTTCAAATCAGGTAAACCTAAACCACTTTGTTCTATGGGAAGAATCAACTTTGGGTAGTACAGGCACCACAACTTTCCTTCCAGATGTTAGTACTGTCCCAGTTTTGAAATATTGTAAGCAGAATCTTCCAGATCTTTAATACTTTCTTTCCTTCTAACTACATAAATACCATCTGTTCCTGAAGACTTCTCTAATTTATAGACCACCATTGTTAATTCATCCAGTCTACCCTAGCAATTAATTATTCAGCCTCATGTTGATCTCACTCTTTTTTTTTTTTTTTTAATTTCTTCAAATATTTTGGGTTTCTAATACCATGACGAGAATGGTCCCCATTCCTAAGTCAAAGTACAATTAAAGTTCATGAAATTAGTATTATTTCAGTCTTTGATGTCAGCCAAAAGTGCTCTTTACAGCACCCGCAGTGTGCCCAGTTATGACTCCTTCTGCAATTCATATCGGGTTAAGTGGATTGATAACGTATCTAAATACAATTGTAGAGTCTTCTTTTTTATAAGACCCATTGCTCCTACTACTATTGGAACTGTCTGGGTGTCTTTCTTCCACATTGCTCTCATTTCTGCCTGCAGATTGTGATATTTTATGACTGTGTGTCTCTGTATGCAAGACACTGTAGCCACTGGGTGTGGTGATTTCAATGATCTATGTTACTTTTGTCTTCTTTTCATGGACCACTATATCCATTTTTCTAGCATGTGTCTTTTGAACTGTTGGTAATGGGTGATCTCATGTGATATAAACTTCATAATTTTCTATGATGCTTTGTGGCTTATGTTTCCAGTGTTTATCAGTTACTTCATTACCATAATGTTTGCACAATCCCCAGTGCAACAGTTTTGCCACATTATTATGCCGTTCAGTATACAGTCCTCCTGCCATTAGTACGCCACAACCATCAATGAGGTGTGTGACTGTTTCCAATTCGGTTTTACAAAACCTACATTTGTTTGTTTTCCCCCCATGTGTTCAATGGACTTTTTGTAAACCAGCGTGTACGTAGCCCATAACCTTTCATCTCTTGGTTTGAATTTGCCTCTCCTTAACCATTCCTGCATTCGTTCCTGATCAACATGAGTTTTTTCCAGAAGTTTTCTATACTTGCAACTATATTTATGCATTTTCCACATTTCTTGCCTTCTTATTTGGTCCTTCACCTTATGTTCTTTTATTTTTTGGCACATTCAGTTGGTGCCTGATTTTTATCTACTTCTGGGTTGATTTCCATTCCTGCTTGACGCCACTATGCTTCTGCTAGATTAAGCAGAGAAGTCATCTTAGATGTATTCTCCACGTGTTTCAAAACTTTCACTACGTGTGGGTTTTGTGAGGTCAGCAGATATATGTGGAGTCCCACGATGGCAGATCTATACATGTGATTAACTTCAAGGAGGCCCATCCTTCCTTTGGAATGGGGAGTATATAATCTTTGTATACACTGATTTTTATAAATTATTTGGTGAGCATGAAGCATCCTTCTTGTTTTTGTTTTCCTGTCTAATCTAACACATTTTGGGGCCAGTCAATCACTCCAATACTGTAAGTTAGGACAGGAAGAGCAAATTGGTTTATAGCTTGGATTTTGTGCCTAGATGTCAATGCTGTTCTTAGGATTAATTTAAGTGTTCTAAAGTACTCTTTACTGAGTTTTATTCGCATTTCTTCATGTTTTATTGCTGATCCTTCATCAGTTCCCATATATTTATACACTCCCTCTTGCTCAAGTACTTTATATCACATTCTTGCCCCAAACTGATGTTTTCCTGCTGCTGCAGTTGTCCTGCTTTAAAGGTTACTTTTGCACATTTATCAAGACCAGTGACATTCTTGTATCATCTGAAAAAGTTTTGACAACCTGCAGTTGTACTTTCAGCTCATCATCTGATGAGCTATACAGTTTTAAATCATCAACAAAGAGATGATGAGAAGTCTTTACACTTTGTTGTTTTCTAGGAGCCAAATTATAGCCATGGCCTAAGCTAAGTAGACAGCTTAATGGGTTAAGGGCAAGGCAGAATAGCAACGGTGACAGTGTCACCCTGAAATATCCCCTTTGAATTTTTATCCCTGGGATAATAATTTTTCCTTTATCATGGCATAATTGCAAAGTGGTCTGCCACTGTTTCATGGTCAATGTAATGTAGTCTATCAGTGTAGGGTGTATCTTATACATTTTTAAGCAATCTTTTATCCATGAATGTGGGAAATCAAATGCTTTTTTGTAGTCGGTCCATGCCATACCTAGATTCTTCCCCTTTTTACAATTGGCCAGTATGACTTTATTTAACAGCAAATGATCCTTTGTTCCACATGACTTTCTTTTATTGCCCTTTTGTTCTATTGCCATAATTGAGTTTTCTTCTAAATGACTATAAAGCTCACCTATGTGTAGATCAGTGTGTTTGTATGTACCTTTTAAGAAGCTAGCCAAGGGCTTGCACAGATGTATAAATACTGAGCACGTGCAAGCTAGACTGCCATTTTGTAGTTAGCTGTTGATATGCAAGTGTGTATGTATGTATGTGAGGTCTGTCTATTAACTAGTTTGTTCATATATTATGATGCTGCCATCCATCCTGATTTGTTTCTATGTACAGTAAGCTCTCAGTTAACCGGCACCCATGGGGATTGGTAGATAACTGATAACTGTAGTTTCTGGTTTGCTTGAGAGTTACTATTAAAAATAGGCCTGACTAATACTGTTTGCTTGCTTCCTTCTTAAAACTCCAAAAATGTAAGGATATGTTTCTGCAGGGGAAAAACAAAGTACAGACTGAAAGACTTAAACCTTGACACGGTTATAAATAGAACATGCTGGAGGGACAGATTCATCACCCAGAGACTCCCTATGCTGTGGAACAAAATCCCGGTACATGAGGGGCAAGCACCTCTCTGGTCTTGTTCAAGAGGAATCTTGACCAATGGATGGGAGATTGCAGATATACCCCAGGGATTACTTCAGCGTCACTGCTTGACAGAGGCACAGCAAAATGATAGGCATAGTTTTTATTCAAACTAAAGGGGTGGCGAAAGCCACATAACTATGGGCTAGGCTTATAAATGCCCTTGGGCAGATAGCCTAGTATGAACCTATGAACCTATGAACACACAAAATATGTTTCTGCAGTGGAAAAACAAAGTACAACACATAAAAATTGAACTGTATGTCTCCAATTTTTTTTTTTTTTGCTGGTTGCTTGAGTTTTGGTTAACTGAGCGTTTACTATATTAAAGCATCTAAATGAAACCCCCCACCCACTTATGTTAGAGAAGGACGAGCGACATGGTGGCAGAATGGGATCCAGAGTTTACAGACATGAGGCAACCGACTAGAAATGGTGGAATATAAAGGAGTGAACCATCCCTACTGCACATATACTTCGGAAAACCGGTCAGAAACAGATTTCTGATATTAAAACTTGCCCAGCACATTTTTTCTACGTGTGCTGATCTCTTCGAAGCAAACTAGGGAAGATTCCATTTGACTCCATGAAGTTAGACCTAGAGGTCAATTCAGTTAAAGTTCCAGTAGCCATGCAGGACAGAGTCAAAGCCGAGTTAGAGAAAATGGTGCGACAAGTTGTGATGTTTTCAGTTGAAACTCCAACTGAATGGGTATCTTCCATGTTTGTAGCTCGTAAGAAAATTTCAGAGGACATTAGAATATGTATTGATCCACGAGATTTGAACAAAGTGCTAAAAAGACCTTCTTATTCAATGGGAACAGTTAAAGTCGCAGCTTTGATGCCAAATGCCACTATTTTTTTCTGTCTTAGTTGCAAAGAGTTCATTTTGGCAAATTCAGCTTGACAAAAACTCATCTTTGCTCACTACTTTCAGTACTCCGTTTGGCAGGTACAAATTTTTGAGAATGGCATTTGGGATAAATTCTGCAAGTGGAGTATTTCAATGTGGAATGGAGCAATTTTTTCTGGGTATCCTTGTGCTATTATAATAGACGTACTAGTAGGAGGTCATGATGAAGCTGAACATGACAGAAACCTCAGAAAAGTTTTAGAAAGGGCACATCAGGTGAATCTTAAGCTCAATCCACACAAATGCAAATTCAGTCTACGAGAGGTTACTTATGTTGGTCATTTATTTACCAATACAGGACTACGACTAGACCCTTCAAAACAGCCATTCTTGAGATGCCAGCTCCAGGCAATGTTCAAGCACTACAACATTTCCTTGGCATGGTCAACTACCTAGGCAAGTTCATTCCAGACTAGAGCCAACTTTCAGCACTGCTTGGAGAACTGACATGTAAAGATGTGTCCTGGTCTTGCCTAGAGCAACACCAAAGAGCATTTGATGTCCTGAAACAGAAAATTGCTAGTCTACCAGCTCTCAGATATTATGATGTTCACAAACTAGTTACTTTCCTGTGATTCTTCTAAATTTGGTCCTGGTGCAGTCATTTTACAAGCGGATCAACCTGTTGCCTATGCATCGAGAACTCTTACCCAAATGATGCAGTATGTCCACATTAAGAAAGAGCTTTTGGCAATTGTATTTGCATGTTCGAAGTTCCATGATTGTTTGTTTTTGGTAGATCTATACAGAGTGAAACGGACCAATGACTTCTAGTCACTGTCTTGAGAAAGCCAATGTATTCAGCTGTAGCCCGACTGCAATGTATGATGCTGAGAGTGCAAAAGTATAATTTCAATCTTGTCTACAAGAAAGGCAAATTTCTTTTTCTTTCTGATACCTCATCCAGGTTGCCCAGAAATGCCATGGAACAGAATGAGAATCTTGATGTTGAAGTGATGAAAGTGAGAAATTTTTCTTCTACACTTCTTGATGAGCTGAGAGATCACACCACCACAGATCCAGTTTTACAGAGGCTCAACCACTTTATCAATTAAGGATGGCTGTCAACGCAATCAAGTTTACGTCAAGAAGTGCAACCTTATTTTCCATACAGAGATGAGATTTTGTCTGACAAAGGTGTCATTATTAAAGGTCCGAAGTCCTTGCAACAAGAGTACATTATTATCTTGCATCATGGTCACCCAGGAACTGAGTCTACCAAAAGAAGGGTGAGAGGACTAGTATTTTGGCCTTCTGTGTCACAAGACATTGAGAAAGCACTTTCATCTTGTTCAGTGTGTAATAGTACAAAGCCACATCAACAGAAGGAACCACTTCAGCTTAACCAGATTCCGGAACTATCTTGGTCGACAGTAGCCGCTGATTTTTTTGAGTGGAATGGTCAACATTATTTGGTGTTGGTAGACTCTTACTCCAGTTGGTTCGAGATTGACCTACTTTCTAACCTAGCATCCAGTACTGTCATTCCTAAGATGAAGCATTATTTTGCTGTTTATGATTGTCCACACAGTTATTTGACAATGGCACACTGTTTACAAGCCAACAGTTCAAAAGATTTGCTGAAGAATGAGACGTTACTCATGTCACAAGTAATCCAGAGTACCCGCAGTCAAATGGCATGGTAGAATGTGCAGTTCAAAGTGCAAAGAAGTCAAAAACGAGATTATAGTGATGTTTTCCTGAATCTCTTGAATCTCAGAAATGTTCCTTGTGATAAACATTTTGGTTCACCTGCTCAGAGACTTCTGTCGAGACAAACCCAAACCACATTACCAGTCAGTAGTCAATTGTTGGTTCCATGTGTCAAGAACAACAGGTTAGTGAAAGCCAATCTGTTGAAGCTTTAACCCAGAAGTCCTGCTATATTAAGACCAGCAAACCACTCAATCCATTATGAGAGGAAGAAGTGGTAAGGATGCAGACGTCCAAAGGTTGTGATCGGATTGGTGGTGTGAAGAATATTGGTCCAGAGCTGAGGTTGTACATTTTGCAATTGGAAGGAACGATCTTTAGGCGGAATCGGAAACATTTGAGACCAGTGTCCGAACCTATATCACAGCATATAGCCTGTGATAAAGACTCTCCATCTCAGAGTGAGTTGTCCCATGTTCCAATTCCAGAGGACATTCTGTTAGAAAAATACGTATTAATGTATATGTTTAGTGCTTATTAGAAGCTAAAAGGGTCAACACATTTCATTCTATTTTATGTACAGCTTAATTTTGTATGAGATTATAAGATACTTTTCAAACTGCAGTATGCTTTCTGAAATTGCAAGATGCTCTCTGACCTAGTATTTGCTAGCACAGCAAAATTCATGTTTATGCCTTTTGGAAATGTACCGAGAAGCAGGTGATTATTTGCCAAGTCAGGAAAATGAATGAATAGTGAATGAATAGAACAATACTGTTTTCTATAATGTGATTGAATATGAACAATCAGCCCTGTTTGTGTTATGAGAACATGCACAGCTGTGAAAAAGAAGAGATACATCAGACAAAAGACTGCTTAAAGAAATGAACTGTAATCTGTACTTGCTTTGTGCTCGAATTAGCCATAGTACCTTGAATGGTAACATTGCATAGTAAAAGTTGTATCTGACCGGTGGTCGTCAAGGCCACGTTGTTTTTCTTGGGAAGTTTTTTTTGTAAACATGATATGCCAGCAGAAAATCATGGACAAACAGCTGCTGAGAAATAATATTGAAAGAACTTGTGATTTATTACGTCATCTTAGTAGGCAATACATTGTAAGAAATGTATAAAAGTAGTTTCACTTCCTGATTCTAGTGTATTAGCACGTTTTTGTCTCCTTGCTGCAAGATTAAAGTGCCTTAACCTGAACCTGCCGTGTATTGATCATTTTGAAGTTATTTTTCCTTTGACAGATTGGTCCTTCGAGCCGGAACTCTCTCTTCACCTCAGGTCAGATGGGCCAGGTGGCATGAAACCGTACGGGGAAGAGACCACATCGGTTCTTCTGCTTTGAAAGACCTCTGACTGAATTGTCGTTCAAAAGAGGCCAGCCACTTTTCTGATTTGCGACTAGAGGACGAGTCGGTATATGAACCAGAGAGGATCAATCATGGAGGCTCAGGTAAGGTGAAATTTACCTTTTTTTCTGTTTTAGATTTGGGACTTGATTGAAAATATCTGTCAGGAGATTTGTATTGCACAAGTCAGGGACAGAAAGATTGCAGTCTTGTCATAGATCAGGGAAACAGAATAGGTGAAATAGAAAATCGTGGTACCACGTGAGAATAAGAAGGGTTACATAAAATTTTTTAACAGTCAGAACAATATGGATAATAAGTGCACAAAAAGTTCCCAAAACCCACCACTAACCGAAGATGCAAAATATATGCAATCGTAGCGTGCCGACAATATTAGATACTATACAAAATGGGTTCACAAATATGAATTTGATGGCAAATTAGAAAAATCCTCGCTTATTAAACTTGTCAAACAGCTTAAAGCTGACGCAAAAGGTCAGGTAAAAAAGCAACGTCAATTGGGGGTTCCTCAGGCACACAGGTGGATTGAGGAAGCAAACCGTAGGGAGCAAAAAAGTAATAATTCAAAAGATGTATTTCTAGATAAAGAAGACAATAATTTGGTGATAGCATCAGCCCCTCCACCCCCTCCGCTTCCTGCACCGGAATATGAAGCGAGTGGACAAGCTGGTCCACCTCCACTATACCCGGCTGTCACCGCAAAGCCAAGACCGTATGTTAGTGATCCCATCGAGACCAGGTCTCGAACACGTAACTTAAGAGAAGATGTTGAGTTATATAAAATAAATACAAATTCACGAGCTATGAGTGAAGAAGAGATATGTCCACTCATAGAAGTACCAAATCCGCAGGCAGGACAGGACCCAACTCTTCTAGTATATATAGACCGTGGACACCGGAAGACATCCGGAAAGCTACAGAGGGAATTTCCCATCCGAAAGTTAATTTTAGAAAATTCTTAGAAGACTTACAGGGCATGAGGTTAAGTTATCATTTGAATGGAGAAAAAGTAGTCAGACAGATCGTAGGTCCAAATTGGCACATGATCAGTGGCAACTGGAATCCCTGTTACGCAGAGCATAAGCCACTCCCACATAGCAACACAGAACTGGATAACCGAGTGAAAGGTCTAACAGACCGAATCTCTGAGAAATGGAAGCCTAGGGCAGACTGGACTTGCATTAATCAGTGCATCCAACAGGAAGGTGAAACTGTTGACAGATATTATGTCTAAAGAAAAAGAAAGCCCAGGTATTTGCTGTAGAAGACGGATCAGAAGTTTATGTAGTACAGACCGGGAAAAAGGGCAAGAAAAATGCCCAGGGAAACAAACAATCTAATAAACGATCAGAAGAGTTTGACGAAAGAAAGAAAAGGGGTGAATGTTATAAGTGCGGGAAAAAGGGACATTTAGCAAGGGATTGCAAGCAAAACAAGAAGGCAGCCATGGAAGATAAGGAGGGTGAGGACTGATTATATGATAGTCAAGAATCACTGGAAGGGAATGACCAAGAAAAGACAAATGCAAATGTGATAGAGGGAGTAGAGAATGTGATAGAAGAAATAGAGGAAGTACAAGAAATCACAGCTGGTGAAGAAAGTGAAATTTTAGACTTGGCATTATTGAGCTTAGAGCTCTATTTAGCAGACACAAAACCGGAAGTTACACTTCTGGTAGAGGGGAGGGAAGTTAAATTCCTGTGCGACTCAGGGGCTTCACGGACCCTGATACATCCTTCCAAACTACCAGAAAATTCAGAATCACTTGATTACATATTAGTGAAAGCAGCTAATGGACAGCTGTATCGGGAGCCACTCTCCCACAACATAGCAATAACCGACCCTGTTTCAGGGATGACCCAGAAAAGCAAAATTGTTGCTTCTGCAAAATGCCCAGTGAACCTTTTGGGCAGAGATCTTATGCAGATATTTGGCATAGCAGTAGTACCGACTATGCAGGGTATGGAAGCACAGCGACAAATGGATACTTTTGTGGTGCGACCAGAGGGTGAAACATTTTATTGGTACAGCCAGGACTTAGTTACGACTGGTCCAGGGGCAGTAACCGAAGAACTGATGAATGTAGCCATCAGTAAATCCCCCTCCCTTGACACTGATGAACAGCATTTGTTGCACTGTACTCTGTATTATTGTAGCACACCAGGACCTGATAAGGAATATGAGCAAGAACTGTTTAAAAACCATGCAAACAGATTAGTATTACGTAATCTGTACTGGGACACATAAGGGAACAGTGTAGTTAGCTGTTCATTGCCCCAGGAATTCTTTGCACTCTATAAATCTAATTGATTACCACATGTTAGTTTAACCAAAGACAAGAATGTGAAATGGGCAGATCTTGGAGAAAAAGTCACAAAGTGGGAGAAACAAACAGAGTTAGAATTGTCAGAACAGGGAGTACAGAAACAGAAGTTAAATTGGATAATGCAGACACACCCCAGCTGTACACTTGCAGTCTAGCGAGGACAGCTGATTAGCACTCTTACTAGAAGAGGAAGAAAAAGCTTTACGGAGCATACCAGAAACTCTCTGGTCAACAGGGAAATCAGATGTAGGACTAATTCGTACAGCAGGACCAGTTACTATTACGCCAAAATCAGCATTCAGACCTCAAAAGAGACAGTATCCCTTAAGGAAGGATGCAGAAATAGGAATCAAACCTATAATAGCAGCTTTATTTAAGGAAGGAGTACTGATAGAATCTCCTGATTCACCATGTAATACACCCTTATTTCCCATTAGGAAAGCAAACAGAGAATGGCGTATGGTCCAAGACTTACAAGCTGTAAATGACGCAGTAATACCTAGAGCACCTACAGTGCCAGATCCACATACTCTATTGAATGATTTAAAACCTCAACAGAAGTATTTTTCTGTGGTAGATATTAGCAATGCGTTCTTTTCGATACCGATACAACCTGACAGCCAACATTGGTTTGCATTCACATTTCAGGGGAAAAAGGTATACATACACGCGACTACCACAGGGGTATTGTGAAAGCCCAACAATATTTGCACAGGAGATGGCAAGCAACTTGGCAGGATTTAGCCCACCAAGAGGCAGCCAAAGTTTACTTTATGTAGACGACGTCCTACTAGCAGCCCCCACTCAACAAGAATGTAAAGAAGATACCATAGCATTACTACAATTTTTAGCCACACAAGGACATAAAGTAAACAAAAACAAATTGCAACTTTGGAGAAAGCAGGTTAAATACCTGGGATATGTAATATCCAAAGAAGGCAGAACATTAGATGAAGATGGAAAAATAGCAATTTTGCAAGCACCCAAACCGACTACCAAGAAGGAAATGATGTCCTTCCTGGGCACGACTAATTTCTGTCGGAGTTGGATTCCAAACTATGCCTTGGAGTCTGCTCCACTGACCAACTTGATATACAAGAAGCCTATGGCAGCACAAGATTTATTACAATGGACACCAGAAGCGGAATCAGCTTTCTGCAAACTGAAACAACTGATAGCATCCTCATTAGTCTTACTGAACTATCATAAACGTTTTTTCCAAATTGTAGATTATAAACAAGATTAAATGACATCAGTGTTAACACAGCAGCATGGGGATAAACAACGCCCCATAGCTTATTATTCATCACAGCTGGACCCAGTGGCGCGATCCCTGCCCCACTGTGTACAAGCAGTAGTTGCAGCTGCAATGGCAGTACAGGCTTCGGCCTCGGTAGTGTTGTTCCACCCTCTCACATTGAGAGTGCCTCATGCAGTCACAGTTATTTTACTGCAAGAAAAAGTAGCATATCTTTCTCCTGTTGGACATCTTTCCTGTATGACTATACTCCTGAGCCAACCTCATATGACAATTGAACGATGTACAACTTTAAACCAGTCTACCTTGCTCCCGACCCCTGCGGATGGCACACCACACAGCTGCCTGCAGGAAATTGAGCAAAAGACACTGTCTAGAAAAGATCTAATGGATGTTCCCTTGGATGATGCCGAGGTGACATATTACGTGGACGGCTCATGCAGAAGGGGTCCTACAGGACAGAATCTAGTAGGGTATGCAGTAGTTTCTGATACTGAGATTTTAGAAGCAAAGTCTTTACCACACAACTTATCTGCACAAGCAGCAGAATTGATTGCTTTGACAAGGGCATGTACCTTGGCAAAGGGTAAATGTGTTAACATTTTTACTGACCGCCAGTACGCTTTTTCTACTGTACATGTTTTTGTGCAGCAGTGGAAAAATAGAGGAATGATAACATCTACTGGTAAACTGATTAATCATGTGCAATTTATTTTAGATTTATTAGAATCTATTCAGTTACCTCAGAAAGTAGCTATTTGTAAATGCGTAGCTCATACCAAGCAACAGGATAGGATTTCAAAAGGTAATGCGAGAGCTGATATAGCTGCAAAACAGACAGCTTCAGCTTCAGAAGTATTTCTTTTGAGTGAGAAATTACAACCTTCTGAGATTTTAGATTTAGAAATGTTAAAAACAATGCAGACACTTACTACAAATGTAGAAAAACAGAAATGGATAAAACTAGGAGCAATTCTTGAGAAAGGGCTGTACATCTCCAAAGAAGGAAAACCAATTTTGCCGTCTAACTTGTTTAGATATGCAGCTTTGTTGAGCCATGGGCAGTGCCATGTCTCAACAGGGGAGATGGTACAGTTAGTGAACCGAGTGTTCACTGCATATGGATTTACAAACTACACAAAAAAATTTTGTGCAGCATGCCATGTTTATAACAAGCATCATGCACAAGGGGCATTGAAGCCAAAGCAAGGGAGTTTCCCAACACCACCGTACCCGTTCCATACTATCTGTATGGATTTCATAGAACTAAACAAATGTGAAAATAAGAAATATTGTCTTGTCATTATAGATATGTTTTCCAAATGGGTGGAAGCTTTTCTGACCAAAAATCCAGATGCAGCTACCATTGCAAAAGTCCTTGTTAAAGAAATTATTCCTAGATTTGGCATACCGGAAAAGATCTACAGTGACAATGGCACACACTTTGTAAATCAAACCATACAACAGTTGAGTCGATATTTCGGAATTTCCTTAAAGAGCCATTGTGCATACCACCCCCAATCCGCAGGATTAGTAGAGAGGCATAATGGCATTTTGAAAAACAAACTTAGAAAATTTATTAGTGAGACACAGAGGAACTGGGTGCACTGCCTGCCTCTGGCACTGTTGAGCATAAGAACTGTTCCAAATGCAAAGGGGTTAACTCCTTTTGAAATACTGTTTGGGAGGGCATATTATATACCTCCGTGGAAACCTCTCATGCCTTGCAGACCAGGAGGCTGACAGTTCACTTGCAGAATACATGAGACGCCTTCTAAGTAATAAACAACTTTTGCAGTTGAATTCTGTTTCAGATAAAGAACAAACCAGACCATCGGAAACAGCAGTAGTCCCAGGCACATGGGTCTGGGTGAAAGTTATCAAGAAAAGAAACTGGACCACACCGAAGTGGGAAGGGCCATACCAGGTGCTACTGTCAACACCCACTGCAGTCAGGATCGCAGAGCGAGCATCCTGGATTCATCTGACACACTGTAAATTGGTTAAAAACTTTAAACTGGACAAAAAACTTGTTACTGTTACACAAGAACAAAATGACCAGATAACGGAGCAAGTAGAAATGCTGAACAACCTCAGAAGTATTGCATGATCATTCTGTTGGCCATACTGATAACATTAATCTTTTTGTTGTGACCTTTCCTTTTTCCAGCCACATGAGCTGAACTGAATAAACATGAATCATTCATAGACTGGCATCCGAACTTTAACACTTACCAAGCAATTAAATATGTGTATGCTGAAACTTTTAATGTTTCGAATTGCTGGATCTGCACAGCTATACCAACAGCATATGGGGGATTATTAATGACTGCTGTCCCCCTAGGGGTCAGTGAGACCTGGGAAAATTTGCTTTTTGATACTACAACTGTAAAATCACAAGACAAAATAGCATTGTACCTGCCTGTTACACAAAAGGGAATTGTATGTTTTTACAAAAATGATACTGTTCAGGTAGGTTGGAGTAATTGTAATGTGTAATGTGACTATTCCTTACAAATGTTATACCAAAGCCAATAATGCAGGTTATATCTGTGATACAAACTATGACTCATATCCCGAGTCGATTCATAAGACTATTGATGAAATACAGCGTAATCCTGTTCTTTTAAAACAACTATCTATTATTGATAAGAAAATGTTTCATGCAGGGCAAGTATATATTAATACTAAAGTAGAGAACTGTTATTTTGTTTGTGGGGAAAAAGGCATACAAATGGTTACCTGAGAACTGGTCCAGCAGTTGTTTTTTGGGTTACCTGGTTCCGGCCATACGACACACTGCAGTTTTGCCTCCGGGAAGAATTCGAAATGTCAGAGAGGTCACCAAGAAAACCGGAAATTCAATCAGAAGGCCTGAAAATCCAGTGGGACGAATTGAAGCAGGTTGGAGAAACCATAATTCCGTAAAAAACAAAGACAAACTAACACACATGGACTTGAGTGACACTATTATATCATGGGCAGGTATAGCCCCTGCATATGGCGCAGTGAAATCGATTTGGGAGCTGAGAAAACTGTCCAAACTTCTTGAAGTAATGAGTAATGCAACTTTTTCTGCTCTCGAGTTAATGACTGATGAACTGAATGCTATGAGAACTGTGGTGCTTCAAAACCGCATGGCTCTTGACTTCACCCTAGCGACGAAAAGTGGTACGTGCACTTTAATAGAAGAGGAGTGCTGTTCGTATATTCCTGACAACCAGCATGAGATGAACGACCATCTTGAGGTGATTCAGCAAGTGTCAACCATGACCAAACCAAGCCCAAACCCACTGACGGACTTTTTCCAGAATTTGTTTGGGGGGGTGGGGTAGCATCCTAATGAAAGTACTGATTGCCATTTGTGTGGGATTACTCCTATTAGGAGTGTGTGTGTGTTTGTTGTGGTATTCCCTGCATGAAAAGATTGATCAAAGATTTTATAGACATGTCAGTTTCTGAGACTTTATATCAAAGTACTGAAATTGAAGAACTGCTGAAAAATGACACACTTTCATAAGTTTAAACTGAATGACTCTCTTAACTGCAAATTCTGAACAGAAAGAGGTTAGGAGAAGAAGCAATTGTTTATGCTTGTGAAAATAGAATAAAAAGTATTAACAGGGGGGAGATGTTAGAAAAATATGTATTAATGTATATGTTTAGTGCTTATTAGAAGCTAAAAGGGTTAACACATTTCATTCTATTTTATGTACAGCTTAATTTTGTATGAGATTATAAGATGCTTTTGAAACTGCAGTATGCTTTCTGAAATTACAAGATGCTCTCTGACCTAGTATTTGCTAGCACAGCAAAATTCATGTTTATGCCTTTTGGAAATGTACTGAGAAGCAGGTGATTAATTTGCTAGGTCAGGAAAATGAATGAATAGTGAATGAATAGAACAATACTGTTTTCTATAATGTGATTGAATATGAACAATCAGCCCTGTTCGTGTTATGAGAACATGCACAGCTGCGAAAAAGAAGAGATACATCAGACAAAAGACTGCTTAAAGAAATGAACTGTAATCAGTACTTGCTTTGTGCTCAAATTAGCCATAGTACCTTGAATGGTAACATTGCATAGTAAAAGTTCTATCTGACCGGTGGTCGTCAAGGCCACGTTGTTTTTCTTAGGAATTTATTTTTGTAAACTTGATATGCCAGCAGAAAGTCATGGACAAACAGCTGCTGAGAAATAATATTGAAATAACTTGTAATTTATTACATCAGCCTAGTAGGCAATACCTTGTAAGAAATGTATAAAAGTAGTTTCACTTCCTGATTCTAGTTGGACAAACTCTGTATTAGCACGTTTTTGTCTCCTTGCTGCAAGATTAAAGTGCCTTAACCTGAACCTGCCGTGTGTTGATCATTTTGAAGTTATTTTTCCTTTGACACATTCCCATTCCTGTGATGAATCCAGACGTTCCTGATAAGAGTTGCACACCACAGACTGTCCCTGTTGCCAAAGGGCAACAAAATTATGGTACTTCATTATTCAGTACTTAAAAATGTGCATGGAGCATTTAAGCAATAATGAAGTATACAAACTTTCTAGCTTTGGAGAATATCAACAAGTATTAGTTAATTTATTAATTTTAAGGAACTTTTGGAAAAGGGGTATAGGTTGGGATATCTATCTAAACATGATTTGGAGCTTAAATTTAATATAGAAAATTGTAGTCTTGCTAAATTTTACAGTTTACCAAAAATTCACAAACGTTTACTCCCCCCACCCCCTGGTCGTCCTATTGTAACTGCAAATCATTTATTTTTTTGCACACTGTGGGGATTATGTTGCAGTCATATTTAACCAAATTTGTAGAGAAGTTGGACTCTTAGACTCGTTTGATTTTTTTTTTTTTTTTTAGAGAAAATAAGATTAGTGACTTGGGGAAATAATTTATATTGGATGACGTTCGATGTTAAAGCTTATACACAAACATCAAACATTCTGTGGGCTTGGATGGTTCAATAGCTAGTTATGTTGTTGATTTGATTTATTTTTGTTTGGCTAACAATTTTTTGAATGTAATCGGGTTATTTATCAACAAGCACAAGGTACAGCTATGGGAGCTCCATTTGCTCCCATGTATGCTAACCTGGTAATGGGTTTATTTGAGATTGATTTTTTTTTTTATATAATTTTTTTTTTTTTTTTTTTTTTTAGAGAACCTGTTATACTTTATTATAGGTTTATAGATAATTTGATTTTTTTTTATGTAAGGAGGTTAATTTATTAGTAGGCACTTTCATCTGTGAAATGCATAAAAAACACTTTGGGTTTGAGTTTGATGGAATACAGAAGGAGCAAGACCGTTACTTTTTTGGATGTGGTTTTGGAGGGTCAGGTGAATGGTAGAGTGCACAGGAAATTTGAGGATGGTGGGCAATTCCTAGATGGCAGAAGCTACCATCCTTCTCATTTACTGGATGCTTTACCATATGGAGAAATGTTAAGAATTAGTAGATTATGTAGTGAAAAGCAAATTTTAGAGAGAGAAATTAGTTGTGTTTGTGTCCTGTTCAAACAGAGCGGATATGACACGGAGGTTATAATTAAAGCTGTTGAAAAACTGTGTCAGTTGAAGAATTGTACAAGTAGAAGGAAAGAAGTCAGTAATTCTGATTTAAAGGTTAGGTTGCCTAATCATCCGAATGATGGTGATAGAAAATGTATTTTGTAACAGTATTTAACTTACTAACCCCGAAAATAGTTAATATTAAATATTATTGGCCATTTATTCTAAAAGGCACCAGTAGAGTTAAGAATGTATGGCATATTCCCCTGATATCTTTAAAGAGGAGCAGAAGTATATAAAAGATATGTTGGTCCATAATAACTTTTGTGTACTTCAAGTAGGATGTAATAAAAGAATGAGCAATCTTGGAACATGGGCATGTGGGGATTGCTCTATATGCCCTTATGTGGTTAAATCCTTTGAAATCGTTAATTGTGTTAAATTTAAACCTATAGCAGACTATTCTTGCAACACAGAAGGAGTGATTTTATGCTCTCAAGTGTCCCTGCAACCCATTTTATATTGGAGAAAATAAGAGAATTTTCAAGATTGGGTTGCAGGAACATATGAGACATTAGAAATAATAAATTGGAGAATCTAGTAGCTTGCCATTTTAATACTATACATGGGGGGGTGTACACAGAGTTAAAAGATTGTGATGTTAAGTTGTCTATCTCGCCTTCATTCTTGCTGGATGGGTTCGGAGCCGACCTCGGCTCCGACTCGGCCACTCTAAAAGCTCGAGAGTTGGTTCCACCGGCTCGAGGCTCCCCTTATATCCCACAATGCTAGGCGTGAGTTACCTCAGATCTCGTTTGCCGCTACAGCGATCGAGGTGTTTGGTTTCTACCGGCTTCAGGTGAGTTATTGTAGATTAAGTATAGTCTACTTAAACCCCTTTAATTTAATTCTTTATTGTTATTTCCCTTAGTTTAGTGGATACAGACCCTCCCCTTTCATATTTTTCCACTCTTTCTTCCACAAGGAACTTTTGTTCTTCCCTCAGGCCTTAGGGAGTGTTTGTGTTTTTGTTAGGGAACTAAAAATTTGGGATAGTATAATTTTTAGGTATAATTGTTTGAAATTTAGTTTGGGTATAGTGTAATCAGTGTGTTTGAGAGTGTGTTTGGTTACACTTTCCTTAACAATGTCTAAGGATTCAAAGGTCTCAGGCTTCAAGAAGTGTGACTCGTGCTGTCAGAAAATGTCTCTGACAGACGGTCACACTTCTTGTGTTTACTGCCCGGGACCTTTACACCTGCAGGACTCTTGTGCTGTATGCCATGGCTTCAGCCCTAGAGTCCTGCAGGAAAGAAAAAATAAACTTATTTTGAGAGGTTTACTTAAGCCTGAGGGTTCCCTTACTGTTACTTCGGGCAAACCCTCCAAGGCTTCTAGGTCCTCTGCTCCAGCTTCTGAGTCGAGGCCTAAGGCTTCGAAACCTCCTTTTACATCGGCTCCGGCTGGAGCCGATGAGTCTGACTGCAGCTCTTGTAGTTTCCTCGGCTCCGACTGGAGCCGAGGTGTTGGAAATTCCTGTGTCTGCTCCGACTAGACCTTCGGAGCCGACATCTAGAAAGAGGTCCAGGTCACCGTCCCCTGGCTCCGTTCATTCGGCTCCAGCATCTCCCTTGCTGTCTGAACGGAGCCATAGATCTCACTCCTCTAGGTCATCGAGGCTTTCGGACCATGACCTTCAGAGGGTAGTGATTCGACTTCTTAAGTCCGAGGCACTGGCCCAAATGCTTCAGAGCCCGACTCATCAGTCGATGCCTGACCCTGTCCCTCATTATGTTCCTCCTCCGACTCCTTTGAGCTCAGAGCCGGGCGCTGAACCGAGACTGTGGTAGCGCCGGAGCCGATACAAATGTCTTCGGCTCCGTCGGCTCGATTTCTTCCTTAGAAGAATCTTGGCGCCGGACTTCCCTCGTCGGCTCCGAGGGGGTGAGTGGCATCGGACCCTTGTCCGACCCCGCTCTCCCTCTCGGTGCTTCGGCGCTGGTGAGTTCGGCTCCGACATCGGCCTCGGAGCCATCACTGTCGGTGCCGAGGGAGGTTTTCAGCTTTTCCGAGCGGGGACCTGTCGCTCTGCCTGACAGGGTGCGTTGAGGTCATGCGGAGTGTGTTGGAACCTGGTTCGACTCCACAGTCGGCTCCGTCCGCCCCTCCCTCTTCGGTGCCGCAGGTCAAGTCGATTCACTCCCTCATCCCAGACCGCAGAGAGCCAGCTCCTCAGGAATCCCCTGTGGGGATCTCATCCTCTTCCGAGGCCTCTCCTGAATTGGCAGAAGAGCCCCCTCGGAAGAGAAAGTGTAAGAGGAAACACATAGACTCACCTGAGTCCGTCACCTCTGACACAGATTTAGAGGATTCCGAGGGTTCCCCCCGTTCCCCTTCTGAAGATGTCTCCTTTGCAGACATTCTAGAAATCCTCAAACAGAGGGGAAATTGGCCAGCCCTCAACCCTTCGGAGGATGAATTTGTGTACCTTGAGGCGTTTGGCTCTCGCCCTTCCACCTCCTGGGTGTCTCCCCCCTTTGACCCCCTCATGCAGGTGGTAGCAAAAAAGGCATGGACGGCTCCTGACTCAGTGGACCCCACTCCCAGGAGACCCTCAAAATTTATCACGGCACCAGTAGATAAACAATTTCTGACCAAGGGAGTTTCTGTGGATGCTATGGTGGTTGCTGCTGCCACTAAGAAGGAACTAGCTGATCCTTCAGTGCCTGTCCATCCACCTAACAAGGAATCTAGGTCTATGGACAGGTACGGGAAGCGGATGTTCTCGTCAGCGACCTTTGCAATGCGTTAAGCTGAACTACCTATGCCATTTTACTCGTCTTCAAAGAGACTTGATCAAAGAAGCGAGTGACATGTTGAAGGATCCTACAGCTGCGGGTTTTCAAGACAAGATGAACACTCAGCTGGCTACCCTGAACTCCATAGCTAACTCCTCCATGCGCCTCCTTTCTTATGCGGCTGATGGAGCGAGCAGGGCCGCAGGGACAGGTGTGGCCTTACGCAGGCATGCCTGGATGCGGCTATGCAACTTTGCGGACCCTTTTAAAACTTCGTTCACTAATTCCCCGTTGTTTGGATCATCTCTTTTTGGTCCTCAAGTGAAAGAAACCTTGACTAGGTGCGAGACGGATGGCAAGACTCTTTCTGCCGTCGGAGTCCGTTTTTCTACTCCTTCTAGGCCTTACCCCAAAGGCCAGAAAAGTGGGAAAATGTGGTTCCGCAAACAATCTCAAGGGACTTCGCCTGACGCACAGAGTCGGTTCCCCGCCAGAGGCAGAGGGGGGAACAACAATGGTAGACGTCGCCCTAGAGGCAGGGGGGGTCCGCAGAACCAGGGCAGTTGAGAAACTTTCTCCGATAAGCCCTTTCAGCATCCCTGAGGTGTTGCCCGACTGCCCACCTTCGGAGGCAGTCGGGGGAAGATTGTCACTGTACCCAGAAGCCTGGCTATCCCTAACTCAAGACAAGTGGGTACAGTCCATCATTTCCGAAGGCTATTCCATTCCCTTCGTTCGCATTCCAAACCGATCAAAAAAATCCCTTCCAGATGTTCCACCCGCTCAAAGGGACCTTGCAGCTTTGGAAATTTCAAAGCTGCTTGCAAAAAGAGCTATTCAGCCAGTTCCAGCAGACCAGCAAGGATCCGGAATCTACTCCAGGTTCTTTTTAGTTCCAAAGAAAACAGGGGACTGGAGACCAATTTTGGATCTCAGTATCTTGAACAAGTCGGTCAAGAAAACAAGATTTCGGATGGTCACGCTACAGTCCATCCTTCCCCTATTGGGAAGAAAAAACTGGATGTGCTCTATAGACCTTCAGGATGCGTACTATAGATGCTCCAGAAGATTCCTCCGCTTCAGGCTAGGAACCAGTCATTTTCAATTCAGAGCCCTGCCCTTTGGACTCACCACTGCCCCCCGGGTGTTTACCAAATGCATGGCAGTGGTAGCTTCTCACCTGAGACATCAAGGATTCCAGGTGTTTTCATATTTAGACGACTGGCTCCTCACAGCTCCCACCAAGCATCTTCTTCTAATGGCCAGGGATTACACCTTTCGCATTTGTCAAAACTTAGGCATTTCAATAAATTGCGAAAAGTCTGTTTTGTCGCCTTGTCGTGTTATTACCTTCATAGGCGCAATTCTAGACACAGTCAGCATGTCTGCGAGGCTAACAGATCACAGAATAACAGACATACACAAACTAGTTTCGCTCCTCTTCAGCAGCAACAGAGTCAAAGCCAGGTTAGTTCTGAAAGTATTGGGGATTATGGCGGCTGCCATACCTCTTCTGCCATTAGCCAGATTCCACATGAGAATCCTTCAATGGATGCTCTTCACACAATGGTCATACCAGCAACTTCCGATGTCCCACACCATTATGATTATGCAAACATGCAGGAATCATCTTCTGTGGTGGATGTCTTCCCCTCAGCTCTACTTGGGAAGACCCTTTGTTCCTCCCCCTCCGGTTGCTACTCTGACAACGGACGCCTCCCTGATCGGGTGGGGGGGGCATTATCAGGGCAGAACTGTCCAGGGCACATGGCAACCAGACGAATGCCACTTGCACATAAATGTTCTAGAGATGAGAGCAGTGCTTTTAGCGTTGCAAGCCTTTCAAGACTCTCTTCCCTTGGGAACGATAGCAATCCAGACGGACAATATGTCTGTAGTGTGGTATATCAACAAACAAGGCGGAACTGGGTCCTACCCCCTGTGTCGAGAAGCACTCAGACTGTGGCAATGGGCGATTTCTTCTCAGCGGTTTCTGATAGCAACGCACATCCCCGGGAAGTCCAATCAAATCGCGGACAAGTTGAGCAGAGCTATCCTCATGCCTCACGGGTGGTCTCTGAAAGATTCTATTGTGAGAAAAATTTTTCTCAAGTGGGGTCAGCCTTGCTGCGACCTTTTTGCTACTCCCCAAAACAGCAAGTGCAAAGACTTTTTCACCCTATTCCCGCTACCAGGCCAGCCCAGCAGAGACGCTCTAGTCCAAGTTTGGCCCCGGGGACTTCTGTATGCATTTCCTCCCTTCCCACTAATCTCTCAAGTGATACAGAAAGCTATCGCTCAGAAGGCCTTCTTGATCCTCATTGCTCCTTACTGGCCTCGACAGGTTTGGTTCCCCTTTCTGCATCATTTTCTGTTGGAGCAACCTTGGCATCTGGACCTAGTTCCAGATCTCTTGATCCATCAGTCGGGTCAGTTTCATCGCTCCCTCCCCTCTCTGAACCTCACTGCTTGGTTCCTCCAATTCCAACCTTAGCCAGGCTTCCTCAAATATCTCACGCTGTTCGAGATATTTTGATAGCTTCCCATAAATCTTCCACTCGAAAGATTTATCTGAGTAAGTGGAAACGTTTCGCCTATTGGGCTCAAGGAAGGGACATAGATCCTTTCACGACTTCCATCCAAATAGTCCTTGATTTTCTAGCTGAACTCTTCCATGCAGGTTCATCTCCTTCTACTCTTAAGGTTCAGTTGGCAGCTATTTCTAACTTTCATGTGGGCGTCTCAGAATCTGCCATAATGTCCCACAAGCTTTGCAAAGCCTTTTTGAGGGGAGTTTTTCTACTCTCCTTGGGACCTAAATTTAGTTCTCAGTTCCTTGATTCTCCCCCCTTTCGAACCTGCAGCTTCCTGTTCTTTAAAATTGCTATCATGGAAGACTCTCTCTCTGGTAGCTATTACTTCAGCTAGAAGAGTTTCAGAACTTCAGGCACTCGGCTGTCGACCTCCTTATCTGTTGTTCCATAAGGACAGGGTATCCTTACGAACCAATCCGTCCTTTTTACCTAAAATAGCCTCGGCGTCTAACCTAAATCAAAGCATTGACCTCCCTGTGTTTTTTCCAGAATATTCTAATGGGTCTGAACAAAAATTGCATTGGCTAGATGTTCGTCAGTTAAGGTACTACTTGGATAGAACTAAACAATTCAGAAAATCTGACCAGCTGTTTGTCTCTTATGCAGAAGGCAGAAAGGGACTTTCTGTTTCTAAGGTATCACTATCTAGATGGCTGACATCTCTAATTTCCATTGTCTATGAAATACGACACCAAAAGCTACCTAACAAACCTAAAGCCCATTCCACCAGAGCTTTGGCTACTTCTATAGCCTTCCAAGACAGACTGCCTATAGACACCATTTGTGCAGCAGCTACTTGGGCTACTCCTCATACTTTCATTTCACATTATAAGTTGGATTTAGCTTCTAGGCATAGAGCTAATTTTGGATCCACTGTGCTCAAGAGTCTGTTCCGTTAGGCCACCCGGGACAAGGTGCTAGGGACGCGGTCTCATCCAGCAAGAATGAAGGCGAGATAGACAACTTAACATATAGAAGTTATGTTCTTACCATAACGTTCCATGTTAGTTGTCTTCTTCTCGCCTTCTTCTTGCGTCCCACCCTCCTTCCCCCTGGCCTGGACAGACCTAGAGGAGTTTGATTGTGACCTCTCTTTCTACCACCTCTTTACTATAGGTATATGCTCTGCTGTGCATATTTTTCCTGGATCAGGCTGTAGGTCACCCTTCTCTTCTCTCTTATTATAGAGGTGGACTTTGTTTACAGTTATTCTGCTACTATTATTAGCTGGGCCTAGCTCACAAACGAGATCTGAGGTAACTCACGCCTAGCATTGTGGGATATAAGGGGAGCCTCGAGCCGGTGGAACCAACTCTCGAGCTTTTAGAGTGGCCGAGTCGGAGCCGAGGTCGGCTTCGAACCCATCCAGCAAGAAGAAGGCGAGAAGAAGACAACTAACATGGAACGTTATGGTAAGAACATAACTTCTATTTTTAGAACATATTACATTAGAAAATGTAGATTAATGAATAAATTATTATATAAAGAAACCAGTTTCATTTTAAAGTATTGCACAATGACACCTGCTGACTTGAACAAAAAATCTTATAAGTGTATTACTTGATTTGTTTTTTTATTGGATAATTAGTGATGATTGCTAATTGTTAGTAATATATAATGGTTTTACTTTTGGGTGTGCCGAGGAGCTAGAGTTCAGATTTTGTGTCTATTAAATCTTTTTTATACTGGTCATTTGTTGTGGATTGTTTGTCCCTGTTGCTAAGTTTGGTCTCAGCTGTTGTGTTACGAGATATGGTCGCATGTCTAAACCCTGTAGCAGATATGAAGCAATTTAGACATGAACATTGCGTTTTGTTTCTAATGTATATAGTAATGCATGTCTAGCTCTGATATTGATTTGTATAAAGGGCAGTCTTTATAAGAGGGAGGATGTAGATCAATTTATATGTAAACCTTTTTAAGAAGCGTGCAAGATAGACTACCATTTTGTAGTTAGCTGTTGAGATGTAAGCATGTATGTATGCAAGGTTTGTCTGTTAACTAGTTTGTTCATACTTTAAGATACTGCTATCCATCCTGATGTGTTTCTATGTATTAAAGCATCTAAACAAAACCCCCCTCCACTTATTAATGTTAGAGAAGGATGAGCGACACTATGCATAGTTAAGAGTTCCATAAATTATTTCCAGGTTTACCTTTTCTTGGTTTTCCCATTCCTCTGCTTTATACAGATTTTAATAGATTTACCAAAATATCTGTAACCCCTCTATATGATCTCTGGTAATTTGTTTTGTAAGGCCCCCCCCCCAACTTTGGCAACAACCCTTTCTACCTTTCTCTTGCCCAAGTCTTTGTTCTAAAAGTTTTTGTGCTTTGGAGTTGTCTTGAAATACTTGCTTCACAGCAACGTTGGATAACATGCATGCATTTGGAAAACATTCAATTATTTTCCTATTAGCAATTGGCAATCACTCCTGTTTGACAACCCCTCTAAATAATTCCTGTTACTTTTTCACAGTGCCATTGTCTTTGCTTCTGTCAGTATATTTTTGAAATCTCTGTTAGCCTTTGCCCCCCCCCCCCTCCAGAGATTAACCCTGCTTGATGTCTTTGCATCTGTGTGCCAATTTCTTCTGTCTTTTTTGAGGCTATTATTCCTCAGGCTGCTCAGTCTTTGTTTTAGGTATATCTAATTTATCTAGATAATTTCTGTAGCTGGTCTAATATCACATTTGTGCCTTTAACAGCATGATATATTGTATACAATTCCTTTAACTCTTACGATTTTCTTTCTCTGAGATGCCTGTATTTTTGATATTTCCCTTTTCTACCTTCTGATTTACTTATCTTTTTGCTAAATATTTCTGCATTCTGGGGAAGTTTCAAAATATCCTTTCTTCACAATCATAATTCTAAGCTCTTTGACTAAATCAAAATATTCATTTTTTTCCTTTTAACTGCTCCATTCTCTTGTTCTGTGCAGCCCTTTGATTTAGGCCTGTTAACATAAGTAGTGCCTCTTACTATTCTACAATATTTCCATTGTTTGCTCTAGGGGACTCACTTTTATTGCTTTAATAATTATAGTCTGTCCTTTGCACACTCCTTAAATAGTTCCTTTTGTGTAGGTATGTTGAACCAGTGTCTGCCTCCATGTCTTGGTTCAGGCCTTGACAGCTCCAAAAGCTGGGCTAAATCTGAAAGTTTATACGCATTAATTTAAAGCAGCTTGTCATACAAGTATTTCTCATAAATATGTATATCAAGCCTAGGCCACTTTCTGTATTTGGAATAAAAAGTGTTCCATGCACCATCAAGTAATTCAAATATGCTTTTAGGAACCTACAGGCCTTTATTATTTGTGCCCTCTTGAAACACCTTTTTTTTGGTAACAAAGTTCCATTTCCCCATGCATAATGTAATCTGGTGAAAATAATTTACTTCACGTTTTTCTGACTGATCTCATCTTGTAGCGATATACATACTGGCAAAAGTTCTTTTGTCCTTCCTGTAACCTCTCACTAATGTACATCTTTCCTTTATCATATTTCCTATGTTACTGCAGGGGTCCCTTTTGCCACTAAGGTAGTTACTCCCCTCCTTGCATAATATTCTTCCCTAAATCCCATTCTTGTAAGCTTTCTGTATTTTGACTGATTCAAATGTCTTTTATAAAATTGTCAAGTGTGGTTTGCTTTTTATTGACAGACCTCATCAAGAGAAATAAGGTACTAATCTATCATTGTATTAGCATTACATGAGAAAATCCCAGGTATTTCACCAACCTTCTATTTCACCTTTCTTTGTTTCCTTTTTAACTAATTTTTCCCCTTCAGGAATTTCTTCTACTAACTCTGGCAGACTGGTACTTAACACATCTAAACACTATGAATACTAGGCCATGTAATTTATAGCTTTAATCTTCTGTCTGTTTCTAATCCTCATCATCTGAATTCTCATGAAATAATCCATTGTTTAGAACTGCATGTAATGAAACAAAGTATAGACTTGGAAAATAGATGCTCTAATTAGGCTGGCTGTAGTATAGACACTACCTGTAGTATTTCTAAGGAAATGTATGCTGTCATACATGTAAGTCGTATCTTGTCAGTGCTGTCCAGTATACCCCCCATAGATTATGTTTCTTTGTTATTAAAAAGTAAATATTTCTAAACATTGCCAGCATATTTTACTACTTCTGTTTCTACATCATTTATCAAAATTATTTTCTGAATTAACACTTAAGTATAACATTTTATATTATACATTTTATTTATTTATTTATTTATTTATTTATTTATTTATTTTGCAGTCTGGTATGCTGTTGTGATGTACAGCTCAGTTCTTTCCATGTTCTTGTCTTCATTGTCCTTTTTCCCTTTTTTTAATTGGCATTGTTTTTTTAAATCCGTTCTGTTTTTCATTTGAGCCATGTAGCTTTTCAGAGTTCCCCTCATGCATTTATTTTATGCACTTCTTTCACATGGCCAGCTCTTGTGAGGCCCCATTTAAGATACTTTAAGAGTTTTGTTGATTCCGATTTATAGTTAGATTCCATCATCTGTCTACTGTTCAGTCTAGCATTAAGCAGGGTCCAGTGATGCTTTCGGAAAATAGCCTCTCCGCTATTCGTGATTTCATTCACCAGCCTCACATTCCAGCTTTATCCCCTCCACCGAAATCCTTCTTGAGTAAAACACAGCCCATGTCACTGAATGGGATTTTTTTAAATGATACTGTTTAGTAATTTACTTGTTTTAGCATAAATTAACACCAATACATACGTGTATACAGAAATACACACGCATACATATGGCTGTAGTCCATTTGGTTCATGGCTGGCACTCATTTATGCAATGCAGGTGAACGGTTCTCCTTGTTGTGCAAATTGTGGATGACTTCTGGTTGGTCGAGAAAACTAAGTGATTGGACTGAGAGTTTGTGTGCAAGTGCGAGCCTTTTAGAGTTGAGCAAAGGTTAAGTATGGGGATAGATTTAGTGTGTGTGTGTGTGTGTGTGTGTGTGTGTGTGTGTGTGTGTGTGTGTGTGTGTGTGTGTGTGTGTCTGTGCGCGCACACGTGCGCGATGAGTGCCCATACTGTTTTGTTTAGTGGCAAGTGTTATGAAAAAGCTTTTTTGTAAGGTAAGCTACCGCTATGGGCATGCAGGGTTGGCATGCATTACCATATCACTCTTCACACAGCTTTGGGCTGAATGTATGGAGGGTTATAGGCAGTACATCAGGAAAGGAGCCCAAATTCCCAGTTGCTCCCAAATTTATATACTTTTCCGATGTACTGTGTTTTTCCTGTTTAGTGCTATTGATATAATGAATGGTCAGTGTTTTTTGTTAGTCATTTAACACTTTTGATCATTTATGTAATCCTATATATTTTATTTACTGTTTGTTAACTGGGTGAATCATTTAGTCAGTTAGTCCAAAGACCCTTTTCAGCCATGACCCAGGCCGCAGGGCAGATAAAGAAATTTCAAAAAACAAAATAGTTGAGCAGTTGTACATCTTTACATTTGATTGAATAGAGAAGTATACAGTTGCTCAATTTGTTCACTGTTTGATTTGAATATTGTTGCACAATATCAGCATAGTTATTTATCTTTGTGAGGAAGAATCTGTTTCTGATACAGCAGCAAAATTATGTCTGAGGAACTTGCACTGATATAAAAATATAGAGTCAACAAATCACATGTAGATTAATATGATTTAATTTATATATAGCAAATAGATGTAATGATAGAAAGCTTGGACTGAGATTAGTGGTTGCCAGACATAGAATACGTACACTATTTAAACTGGATTGGAGAGTGGATTTAATATCAGAGTGCAAAGCAGACTAATGCATTGGACATAACATAAAGTCATAGCTAACTGATCTTGCTAAACATCATCTTTGAAGCATCTACGTGCCGTTTCACTTTGGAGATGTTCAACAAGGGATGCCTTAAACCCTTGAAGATGGTCTTGACCTTTTTATTTTTGGTGGGAGCTTGATCTATAGGGCAAGGTCAGGAGAGGGCACACTTTCCTGTAATTGTTTAAAAGGTGGTCTGTTCAGGAGAAATGTTTTATTGTCCATTTCTTAGTATAGCTGTCTGTGAGTTGGAGTTTTCTCCTTATTGGAGGGCAATAATCTTTATTTAATACTTTTTATATCAGTGAACCTAGAGGGAGATTGACTTTTCAGTGACAGGTAGCCAGTTATTTCTTAAGTGGAACAAAGTGTTGACTTGGGCCTGCAGGCAGCACAAATCTGCATATTTTGTTTTTTTACACGGTCTGTAGTCTTTTTTGTAAGAGGAGTGAAAGATTTATCAAAGGTAACCTATATGCTAGATTTGGAAGTACATTTTTACAAAGTGTGATTTTTTTTTTTTTTTTTTTTTACAAGAAACATTTTTGTCTGCATCATAAGCGATAATTTAACACTCGTACATTTATATAAATGAAAACGAACCATATTGACATAATCCCAGCTGCAAGCATTTTACATCACAAACCATATTGACATAGTCCTAGTTGCAAACGTTATACATCACTTATTTACCCAATCATTGTCAGTCAAACTTTACATAGCTCATTCAAGTCTTGCCTTCTTTTAAACCTCCTACATCCCCTGTATGTATTGTTCCCACAATTCCCATTTTTTCCTGTTTAATTTGCGCCTACCCTTTTTAAAAAGGTCCCAATTCCAGTTGTTTTTCGAATTATTGATGCAGATATGAACAAGCAATATTTGATACCTGGAGGCTTCAGTAGGAGTTAACTGGAGATGCACTTAAGAGGCGTCACTCGGATGTAATCCGTTAATGTTGTCAAATGTTTGCCTACCCTCCACAAAACCACTTTGATCCATATCTGTCAGAATTGGCATCACATTTGCCATTCTTTTAGCCATTATAGACATAAACTGTTTATAATCATGGTTTAGTATTGAAATGGACCTGTATGAAGCTGTATCTGGTGGATCTTTACCCTCTTTTCGGTATTACAGCTACCACCACTTTCTTCCAGGATGTTGGTACTTCTTCTCCTATTGAAATAGTGTTGAACAAAACCTTCCAGATCATTTCAGTTTTTCCCTCCCGTTCCACAGGAATGCTTTCTTTTCTTGGGGTTTTCCTGTAGATTGGTTATACATCACCATTTTTATCTCATTTCCCCCTATCCTAACTGTTGGTAATTGAGTGTGGAGGGTATGTTGTAGATCTGTTGTGGAGAGCTACCTAGGGTCTGTGCAGTTACATATCCAGGACTTGTCTAAATGGGACTGGAGGAGTTTTTTGAAATTGTTTTTTTGTTTTCTGTGGTCCTGATTTCCAGGGGATACTGTTCCATGATTTTGCAATACAGGAAGAGTAGAGGGAGTTCCCAGAGCTATTTTTACTTTTGGTTACATCAACTAATGCTTTGTTGGTGGATCTTAGTAGGCGTTTATTGGAGTAGATATTCAGTAGACCTTGTAATGCAGGAGTTTTTATGGGACTATATAGAATCTGGTGGGCTATTGTAATTTGGTTGAAGATGAGCAGGTTTGGTAATTCTAGCCAAGAAAGTTGTTTGTGTCCGGCAGTGATGTGTACTATAGGGTGAGTCTGTAGCAAACTTTGCTATCTTATTGTAGCAAGTGTTTAATTTGGATAAGTCTGATTTATTTAAGTTGATGAGTATGGGGGAGGCATAAAGAAGTGTGGAGATGAGGCGAGTTCTAGTGATGGCAGCTTTACTGTTGTTAGTAAGGTATTTTTTGTATCTATATAGGGTTCAGAGTTTTTTATGGACTTTTTTTTTATTGCATGTGCGATATGCTGCATGTCAAATTTCATGTTGTGATCTATGATAACGCCTAGCAGTTTGGTGTGTGAGACAGGTGTGATAGGGGTGTTATTAGCCGAGTGTATTGTGAATGGAGGAAGTCCTTTAGTGCATGTCTTGACTCTTTTAAATGTTTGTTCTCGTCTTTAATAATATGTAGTTTATAAAGGAAAGCATGATTTGTCTGAAAATAATTTGTGTAAAAGGGATGGGGTATAGGTGCTCACCAAGACAAAGTAATTTCCTGTGTACTGTTTTTATCTACTTTGTGCATTTTTTTGTCACGATTAACGTCCTAGAAAGGTGCAGATGAGGTTTCCAAGAAGCACTGCTTTTTCAGTTATGAATACTGGCCTACTGAATGATTTACAAAAAGGTGCAAGAACCTTTAAATATCACATTATTGATACCTGCTAGTTTGAAGCTTGGAAAGGTGCTCTCTCTGTCTTGCATCTCCCATTAAAGTCTTAATGTTTGTCCTTGTTGACACTATTTTTTTAAAATTTGAGCTTTATACAGTATTGTGTCCTGATATTTTTGTAGTTTTAATGAGTTGTGCTTTACTGTTTACTAAGGCTGTTTTCAAAATATTTTACTGACCTTAGCATGGCACAGTCAGATGATATGCAGAAATGCAGGCTGAGATGATTTATTTTCACAAATGATGGGGGTGATGGGAATGAAGAACTTAAACACTACTGAAGGATTCCTAGGCATTAAACTAAATGTAGCTAATATTACAGAGAGAGAAATAACAAGTCTGAAGGGCGCAGTTGCCCTATAAAGGTATTGGCCATTTAGAATATTATGCCAGTCATGACCATGCAACTCTTTAGCTGGCTAGTATGTTTTCATTTTAGAGTGCGGAACAGGGACTTCTAGAAGCCATAGAAGCACTCTTCAATTCCAAGCCATATAGCTGGGCTTGGTTACTATGTCACGTAGTTCAAGTGGGCGTCAGCTCTACCAGAAAGTGCATTTGGAGATCACTGTTCATTTGCTTTTTGTTACATGTTACTGCTTTGTGGGGTGTCCCAGCACTACTGTTTTCTGGTACCACTGTTGGCCTTTTAGTGTCTTGGTGAAAGTACAAGGAATCTAAGGCATATCTTCAAAGAAGAGGAGATTCTCGAGTCTTGGGCAACCACCTCTTCCCTAAAATGGGTGCAAGCAGTTTACAGGCTATATATAAATGAGCATGTAGATTCTACCTGCGTCACATGTTCAGTAACATTGTAATGGCTGTGTGTACAAACTGCTTTGCCATCACAAAATCACAGTGTTAATAAGATAAGTACTCCCAGTCAGAAGTGAGACCCAATCCTTCAAGTCCCAGCACTCTTTAAAAAAAAAAAAAAAAAAAAAAAAAAATGCAATTCAAACATTAACAGCTAATAAGTTAAATTTTTAAGAATTTTAGGGGGAAGGTTGCCCTCCTGCAACCCCAGAGGTTAAGGTTGCACTACCAGACTTTTACTACTAACTCTCAGATCACTGTACCATAGAGTAGAGGGAGTACTTCAAGATTCTACAACCTCAGACTTGTTTTTCCCCATATTTATGTTGCTTCAGGGATTGCAGCTGTAATTCTTGAAAACTTTAGCAGGCACCCTTATGTGTCTTGTGTTTATACATTTGTAAGAGGTGCAACTACTACAGTCACGCTAAGAAATCAGGCTCGATAAGGAATCCGCCCTCCCCAGACAGCGTAATGTAGACATTATGTGTGCCAGTTGTAAAGTGTTCTCTTGGGTAAACTAGGAGATGATTTTGGGCAAAGTTAGATGTATATAGTTACAGAACTCTTCAATACTTATTCAGGTTGCCCTAACTCCTTTCAGAGTGTCAAAATAATCTTTGGCAACCCAAAGAAAATTCTAGCAAAGTAGAAAGAATCAGTAGTGTGATGTACCTCTTCTCCTCAAGCAGATAGTTTTCTCAGTGGGTTGTCATGTCAGACTTATGAATTCTGCAGCCGAATTCTCAAGGCTACACAGGTCACATTTGCACAGACTCATTGTCCTTATCCATTTCCTTATAACCCACCAAGCTCACTGCTATTAACACTGTATTTAACCTTTCTATCTGTTACAGACTCAGGCAATCAATCTCGTCGGATCATAGGAAGTTACTAGGATATTGGCCCTGAGGCCCTTACAAACCTAGCCAAGAATTTAGCCCATGTGCCAACAAGTCAGCACCCTATGCCACTGTCCAGCAGGGACATAGGTGGAATGCCAGGAGTGTATTTTCTGTTCCCCAACCAGTTATCCAGGTTGAGCTTAAATAGGTTTATAAAGGTACTCTGCGTGGAGAAGGAGTCTATTCTACAAAAGGGAGAGTCTCTGGGACACAAATCTGTCCTGACACCAAGTCTTATTGATGTCACAGACCAGGTTGAGGTTCTTGCATGTGGGTTACTCGAGTGGGCGGGGTCTGAGATTGCTTTGCATGCTAGACAGAGGTCACCCCTGAGGAGTCTGTAGGAGACTGAGTAGAGGGACAGGGCTTTTAGCCTATCTGTGTAGGGTAGATGTTTGAGGCTCTGAAATCTCTATGGTCTCTTCAGCTGCTGCATGTGCTTTGCGAGGTACATGCCGAAAGGAGAATTGTATTCAGTAATCCATCTTATTAAGGGTAGAATACAGGGATGTTATGACCACCTTGTCCCTGGATGAAATACCCTTACTGATGAGGTGGACCATGTAGAAAGCTTTCCATATAACTGAGGCAATATGGTGGTCAAAAGTCTGTTTGCTATCAACCTAGATTCCCGAGTCCCTCACGACTGTTTGCATGCTTAATGCCTTATTATCAGTGTGGTAATTTGTGGGGATGTCATTCTCCCCAAAAGGGATGATTCATTTTTTGGAATTCAGTTTGAGGCCATGTTTCTGGCACCAGTCATTTGTGTAGGTGAGACCCTCTTGGAGGATGTCCACATCACTAGGGGAATTGATGACAGCACCCAGCTTGCAGTCATATGCAAACTTGGTCAGCCATAGCCAGATTTGGCTTGCACCTCTGAGAAGTATATCCCAAACAGCAGAGGCCCCAAGACCGATCCCTGGGGTAACACAACTTGTTATGGGTCTACTACTTGAGGTGGCTTCCCCTATTTTGACTAGGTGGGTTCTATCAGTAAGCCAGTTTGCTACTCATCTGGTAACATATGGATTGATGCCTATCAATCTATGCATCTCCACCAGTCCATCCAAAGGAACATGATTTTAATTAGGTATCTCCTGATTCCTAAGACCAACAATGAGTGGAGACTGGAGATGGGTCTTTCTACCCTTGCTTTGTTTTAGTCATAAGGTTAAGAAAGACAGTGGAATCAAAGCTCTAGGAACTATCAATCTGCATATCTCCATGTGCCCAACAAATTGAAATGCCCAGGATTTCTAGGGGGCATTTCCTTTAACAGTTTACAGACCTTTCTTTGTCTCTAAATGGTCTTCCAAAGTGCTGGGCTCCAGTCTGTGATTCTTAGAGATTCATTATCTTTACATTTAGCCATTTGTTGATGGCATGCTAATTTGCAGCACTGTCTACTTCTCATGCAGCAGCATCTTTCTACCTTGGTCACCTGGGGAGCTTTTTGAACAATGGCAAATCTGCTCTGCAGCCATCATAGATTATACAAATTTTGGAACCTATGTTGGATTGGTTTTGATCAGCTAATCAAAGTGCAATCACGTTGAATGACATTTTGAAAAAAATATTGTTTGTCTGAATACTGTTTGAAATGTCAGTTATAAAAATGTTTTATTTCACTTACCTATATGTGTAGTGTTAGTATTGGCTTACAGTCAGCATTTCTTAAATTTTGCTCTCTTGAAGTAAGCTGTTGCACTTGGCAGCTTTATTTTTCACATGGCAGCATTGTCTTCAACTTCAGCTAGTCATTAATTTAAGAGTTTTTTTTTTTTTTAAATCCAGGCCTTCATTAGCCTTATATTTGTCCATGTAGATCTACTCATAAGAAACACTTGGTGGCTGTTTAAAATCTGTCAAATCACTTAAAAAATGTTTCCAGTTCTACCAGTAGTTGTAAGAACAATGAAATAGTGAGCACAGCTGTAGATGCTACTGGGTGATCTTTTCTTCTACACAACCCTTGAGTTTTAAAAAATAGATAACTTCAGATTATGCCAGTCAAGCTCAATGCGTTTACTATTAAATGTTGCGGGTGTCTCAGAGGGGACCCGTCATTCATTTGACAGGTGGTTCCTTGAATGTTGGCTATGCAAAGAAAAAAGTGATAGTGGAGTTTCTTTTTCGGCATTGTCATGTGATCTCAGAGTAGGTATATTTAGTTTTGAAGGTGTTCCCCCCTCCCCACATGGAGGTACAGGGGGACAAGCCCCCCCCCCCACAAAAAAGCAAATATTTTGTGGTTTGCTGGAGTATTTTTAGTGAGGTATTTTCACTGAGTTGGTATTTGAGGTACTTGATGCCGACTGATAGATATAAATCGTTATCGGGGAATGCTGTTTTATAGTAGTCATCTTTTTTTTTTTTTCTTCCATTAAGGGCACTGTTATTAGTTTTGATGACTGTTAAGCTAGTTTTCCTGGCACTTCACTGGGCAGACAACTGAAACTGTTTATCTTGTACCTGAACAAACTAAAGAGCTTTAGGTATAGGAATCTGCTATTCATGGTAGGTAGATTTTCCTTTCGGTATGTACGATTGACCACTAGTGACATTATTGGTAGATATTTTTACTACCCCACAAATGGCAGTTGGTCAGAGAGGTATTGGAATACTCCTATAACAAATGTGTTTGCAGCCATGCAAATTTCATATATTGCAGGGGTTCAGTTGCCTGAACTGCCACAAGAAAGCTTAGGTGATGTGTATCCTTTCTTCTGTAGACTCATAAACTTAAACTTTCTACTCTTCCTTCTACTTTATAGAAGGTGCTGCACAAAAGTTCGATCAGACAAGGCAGATCTGTTCCTTAACCCACTTTTAACCTAGGCAGCTATGGTGCTCTGTGCTTATACATCTGTCATGCTTGCTCTTTACAAAGGCATTGCTGATGAAGCAGGTAAGTATCAGTACTACATCCAGTAGGACTCTATGCCTGGAGGATTTTCCCTTGATTCCTGTAAGGGTTAGTCTTTCCTTTGGTGTCATAAATGTCCTCCCAGAAAAGCATGTATGTTTAAGGTGAAAAGATGATTGTTTGGGCCCATTTCACTCTCTGTCTTTCCCACTATCCTAATTATTGAACTGCCTACATTTTCCTTGTGATCCAAACTTCTTTTATTTGCTATAAAATTCCTATATGTTTGCTAGATTCCCAAAAATTTCTTAGGTTCTTGCAGTGAAATGTAGTGTTGCATATCCAGCTTATTGTTAGTCCACTGTCTGCAGCTTGGGATCAGAACTTTTAAAAGATAGCCTTGTTCAGAGTCTGCATTGGAGTAAATTTTAATGTTTTATCATGTAAGACTTGTTTCCTTGCGACTTTGATTTCATGTAGAAGAAGCTAATTGCAGTTTAGAAGACCTTGAATAGTCATCCAGTAACAGAATATCATTGCAGACCATTTTTTTTCTTTATAACGATGATAATCTCCATTTCCTTGAAACAGTTTGTTCAGCTTCCAGTTTACTTCCTTAAGTATGAGAACAAGGGAGAATGCGTTTTGTCACCATGGATGGTCTTTGGTCATCAAGGTATTGTTTAGAGAAACTAAGTACACGAGAAGAAAAAAAATGCCTCATTATGAAATGTAGACTATGCACTACCATGATCTAAGCAGCTAAGCACAATCTGTTGGTTTTTGTTATGACAAATGCAGTAGCAGAGATTTGGAAAGGTATGTTAGCTTGCATTCCAGAATGGTTGCTGCCACTTCTGCTGCACATATCAAAACTGTTTCTACCATGGATATGTATGATATACTAGAGACTGCAGCTTCTGCAGCTATGTAGCTTCATTAAACATTACAAGCCCATCCTAGAGATAGGGTAAACTTTGGTGTAGATGTTCTGCAGGGGATGCTGTAGCTGTCTATCTTCATGGATTGTTCGGGAATAGCTTGGGTTTCTATCGTTCAAGCTGAAGTATTTTTAAGTTTAATTTTAAGTTTTGTTTGGCTGTCTGGAGGGTTAAGTCTAAACTGCTAATGAGCTTCATGCTGTAGTCCAGGGTTTAATTCCATTATCTCCATTTGATTCCTATGTTGCGCTAAGCAAGTCCTTTAACCAGACACTGATATTGGAATAATTCTGAAAATGGTTCATTTGGAGCAGTGCTCTACCCTGCTTAACATATGCTAATAAATAAGGTATGGATTGCTGTCCAAGTTACTCTCCTGATGTTAGGAACAGTTACAGGAAATGGTTTGCCACAAAAGGCTGTTTGTAAGGGAAAAGTGGTTTGGATATAGTCGTTCTGCTGGATCTTTTTTGAACTTGATCTCCACCTGTTGAATCTTTTCATTACTTTCTAAGATTCTTTGTGTATGTTGTTAAATGGTCTTCTAATGTATTGTTTACTACTGCTGTTACTTATCAATAACCTTATCATTTGCCTGGAATTTCTGTTTCAGAAGAACTGAACTGAGCACCTAGCAGTGCAGGCTCCGTAGTGGAGTTGTGCCAGCCCATGTCACTGGAATACCATTACAAGTGAGCCGTATTGGCTTTTGTTTAGTACAGACAAAAGTAAATCTTCAGAATCCTCCATTCCTGATTACTTCCCAAATTAATTTTTCCACATATAGCTGCTGCTGTGATGAGTGACCCACACTGCTATATTTGGATGGTGTACTTTAATGTGCCATGTGTTGGTTAACTGTAGAACTATGACTACAGTCGCACCATAGAGCAGGCTCTTTCTCTGTACTTTACCAGGTGAAAATCTTGGATAGCTAGTACTGGAACTTATTGGGGAAAGACTACATGTGATTCATAGGTGTTTACTAGGCTAATGACCACAAGGGCTTTTTTAAACCTAGCCATACATCCCAAATCTCTGACAAGTTCTGGTACCCTTGATAAGTGTAAGCAGGAGCTTGGGAGATGAATCATTTGAGAGGTTGCCTGTGCCCATTAGAGACATAGGTGCCAAACCAGGGATGAATTTCCTGTTCCCTATCCAACTGACCAAGTTGCAGTTTAATTGGGTTAGGGAGGAACTCTGCTTCACATGGATGGGGAGCCTGTTGCAGAGACTGAGTAATCTCTGGGATAACATGCCTGTCTCTCCTGCAGGTCCTATTTCTATCACAGGTGAGGTTTAAGTATGTAGAATGGGTAGTTCTGGTGCTGTCTGTTGTGCAGTTATGCTGGAGGTCCATCAGAGTAGGGTCTGAGAATGCCCTGTATGGCAGGCATAGATCTCCCCTCAGTTGCCTGTAGTAGACAGAATACAGGGCTAGGGCCTTGAGGTGGTCTGCATAGGACATTTTACCTATGTCCTGTACTCTTTTTTTAGTGAGGAACCTCTGTGGACGTTGCATTTGTTGGATATGCCTGTTTAGGTACACCCCAAAGGTATACTGGCAAGCTAGAAGGGCATGCCCTTGCTTGAAATTAAATATTTGTATGTATGTATGCAAAGGGGGCATTATACTCGAGTCCTGTTACTCTTGGATAATGAGGGCATCAGGTTTGAAAACTGACAACCAGTTTGGAAGAGGTGATTGCTAAACATTTGTGTTTCACCATCGTATTAACTAGAAGAGTTGACACAGTCAAATGCAAGAGTTCTGAAATAAAGAAGGGTAAAGTTAATAAAAATGGGGTTTGAATTGGTAAAAGGTTATAATGATGAAGTGAAGGAACAGTGGAAAATGCGACAGAATTGCCGTTGTGGAAGCAGTGGTACCGTGTGTTAAATAAATATGCAAACCAGACAAGAATAGAAGCTTTGCAGTTCTCAGTTGAAGTGGTTTTACAGGTCATAGAGAAGCTTTTAGCATTTAATAAGAGACTACAAAAAGAGAGAACCCTTGTGGTGTTTATTTTAAAAATATCTCTACCAAGAACATACGTGAGGATGCAGCCTGGTTATCCAGCCACAAATTGTACCAAACATTACAAGCAAAATGTCCATTCTAGAAACAGGATTTGTTACAGGAGGGCTGCAGATGGGCCTGCCTTAGCTCTCCACCAAATATATTAATTGTTCTTGCTTGATGCTTGAATTTCTGCCTATTTAATACTACAGCTGTAACAATCCTCCCTGAAGAGCAGTGGCATAGTTCTGTGGTGTACCTACTTTAATAATAGATCTTGCACAGAGAACGTTTTGCAACAATATAGATGCACCTTCCACTGACCCCCTTTTGTAGTGTCTTTGTTATGTAAAGTTTGCTAGCTGTAATTTTTATGTAATTTTTAGTATAGCTGTTGGGGTCTTGCATTAGTTTTTAATTAAGTTTAATGTTTTTTTGCCAGAGGAATTTTATATGGTGTGGTTTAATTACATTTTTACATGGTGCACACAGCAGAAATGAAATTGGTGTTAAACGTAGGGGAACCTGTCTTGAAATTCATATGGACTCCCAATTTTTTTAAAAATTGCAGAAGCCCATTTTAATAATGCTTTTCCATGACCTCCTGTCTTTAATATCTAGTAGTGTGACAAGTATGTCATACAGCTGTGGTTTCTGACAGAATACAAGACAAAACAGACTTAAGATCTGTAGGTTGTGGTTTTTGAAGGAAAACACATTTTTTTCCCATCTGCAAGGAGCATGGAGGTTTCAGTGCAACTGCTTTAATCCGTGGTAAAGCTCTGGTGAGGTCTTTTTTGCTGTTGTAAAGTCACTGTTACTGAAGCCTTTATATATTGTAGAGTGTAGCACTAATGTAATACACTTCACTCTGTTTTTATTTCTTCAAAGGACTTGGTAAACAGTTTCCCTGCTTTAGATTGAAGTGTGACAGATCCAGCTTGGCAAGTAAAAGCAATATCAGGAGGGCTGTACATACCAGAGCAGGCCAGCCAGCACGAATTGAAGCTATGAAACCATTCCGTGCAGTAGTGAATCCCACCACAGGAGCTCTAGCCTGGGTGAAGGAGGATGAAGATTATGATTACAACCAGGAAATTGCAAGGTAAACTCACATTTTTAAATGGCTAATATTCAGAGGTTGTACTTGTTTACTTTAGTTGATCTGGCATTTAAAGAGTAATTTGGGCAGTAGTCCATAACATATGGACATCTATTGAAGCAGTGTGTTGACCACATAACTGTCCACTTTTCTTTTAGTTGTATATCCCCTGCATGAGGTGGCTACTTGCCTTGGAGTGCATAATAAATGTAGGCTGGCTTAAGACTCTGTATAACCAGTAGTGGCAGATATGCATATTAGTTTTTGTTGCCCTAAAATGTCACCCACCCCTGACACCTTACAATTAAGATATGTTGATTTTGATCATTGTTCTTAAAAAGGTAAACATTGCCATCATTATCCTCTTTAGTTCAGCAGTATAACATTGCTTGTTAAACAGTTTGTTAATTTTACATTTCTTGTATAAGCATTTCTCTTTTGAAGGCTGTTCAGTAGATACTGAGGTACGCATATGTCACCTAGGGACTTTTATTCTTTGTGCTTATTTTAGCTAGGATCATCTTCCTAAAATAAGTGTAAAATAACGAAACTTAATGGGATAAAGTGTCACAAGCTTTTTTTATGGAAAAAAAAGTTGGAGGATAACAGCTTAACTCTGTTGAAGTTGAATCTCCAAAGACCCAAAAAAAAAAAAAAAAAAGACTGGGATTGATCCTAATAAATTAAACTGATAACTTCACCACTATTCTTACAATTGACTCACTAAAGAATGTCTCCATTTAATGTGGTTATGCAAGCTGGTGAAGCTGGAAGTAAAGCAGAATTGACTGATTGAGTTAAAGTATCACAAATGTCACCTGAATGTCGAGCAAATTTTCAGTGGGGTAAAGCAGCAGCTACGGGTGATATGATCACAAATGTCACCTGAATGTCGAGCAAATTTTCAGTGGGGTAAAGCAGCAGCTACGGGTGATATGATTGGCACAGCATGAGCATTTCCTTGTGCAAAGTTTGTTGTTGCCCCAAGACCATGATTTTCACCACAGTGAGAGAGAGAGAGAGAGAGCTGTCATCTGCATAGGCCCGTTCTGTGTTGGGGATCTCTTGCAGCTCTACCAGTGACACAGGACTGGCCTTTGCTAGTCCCACAAATGATTGTGATTATGGAATCCTAGAGGAAGTATGCTTTTAGGGGATGAGGTGGCCATCATCATTATTACCCAAAAGTGATTACACTCTTGTTATTAACTGAGCAGACTTAAAAGTACTAATTTTCACAAAAAATATTCTGACCGTTGTTTTGTATACTAGGTTATTTATTAAGCAGCGAGCAGAAGTAGAGGCAGCAGAGAAAAATCTTCAAAAGATTTGGTCTTTTATCTGAGGCAGATAGCACAGACAGTATCACTTCTGATCGAGAAGATATGGACTTCTTGATCTTGGAGCAACCTTCAAAAGGATATTCCTTTTCTGAAACAACATTTTCTTATATGGACTGTACCTCAAAAGTTCATTAAGGGAGAGCTGCAAGACATTATGCAGGAGGGGAAAGTGTACATTGGGGTATCACAGAAATTTGGGACAGTGATAAGAATAGATGTGACATTGAAGTGTGTGTACATATAGAGTGTTTAAGGATGACAAAATAGATGAAGGTAGAGTAGCTGCCTGTGGAGACGAGGGCTTTATATATGAAGTCTGAGTAAACCTCAGAGTTTAAAGGAAATGCATGTTAATATAGTTTGATTACTTTTATGTGAATGTTGCCTATGTCACAGGTGATAATTCAATAAAAGTGTTTGGAAAAAAAGGAATGGTACTGTGTTGCTGGCTAAGTTCTTCGTGTTTCACTGTTGCAGTCATTACATTTGGGTAATCTGCTGGCAGGTTGCCCTCAGTCGGCCTGAATTTGAAGGTCTTGGGTCCTGCGTCGGTTGCTGTCTCCTCTTCCATGACGTCAGGTCATCAGGGGTATAAAACATGCAGCCAATGCCATTTTCTTTAGTCTTTCTTGCCGCGCGGTGCCCGAAGCAGAAGCATTTTGCAAGTGCCGGTCGGCCAACTCCTGAAATATTCGAGTTTGAGTTTCAGAACCGAAGTCTTCACTAAAGCTAAGTACCCATTGGGGAAACTTTTTTCTTGCTCCATACCGATGTCAGAAAAAGTTAATCATTGTATTACTTGTGGGAAACAAATACCTCATAAGGATTTCCATTTATACTGTATTCCTTGCCTAGGCCCTGATCACATTGTGCCTGGCTGTCGGTTTTGTGCTAGATTTAACGAACGCACTATTAAGCGTCAGTATATTTTTGCCTCAAAGTATTTTGGAAACAGATTTAACTACCCAGAAATGTCGTCTGATAGCAATCAGACTACCGGAGTACATTAAAAAAAAACGCAAAGAAAAGGACAGAGATAGACAGTCGAGGTCCAAAACCAACGACAAAGTTTCTCCTAAGCCAGTCGCGGGTTCGCCGGTACTCAGTGAGGCGCTTTCGCAGCTCCTGATACCCGCTACTTTCGAGTTGCAGGCCTCTACCGACACCCATGTGGAGCCCGGCATGCTATGAGATGCTCAAAGTATTGGACCCACGAATGTATCTCTCTCGGATGGGTCTGGAGCCGCAGAGCAGGCACCGGCTTCTGATGAGGTTTTCAGGCCTCAACATTTGTATATCAAACCGACGACAGCTGCAAAACCAAAGACAAAAGCAACTTCTAAAACTAAAAAAACAACGCATGAGCCACATGCACAGGCCTCTATGCCTAAAAAAAAAATGATCAAAATGGCTGAAGACCTTATTACATTGATCAGGGGTTCCCATCCCCCTCCAGATAAGAGGCCTAGGCAAGACACTGATTATGAATCTTCAGATCAGGTTTCCATTTCTTCTGATTCCTCTTCTGATCAGGAATTTCTATTCCTCCCTATGAGGATTCTGATGCAGAGGAGTCTATACCATCTGCATCACCTCCTGAGGATTATTCATTTGGAGAAACCTTGCATACTTTGAGGGAGCATTTTCACTGGGAGAGTCAGGATTTCTCAGAATCAAAACGAGGCTCAGAGATTTTCTTCTTCTCCCTCAGCACAAGCCTTTAGCCATTCCCCGTTTTAGACATTGTGGATGATGTGTTTTCGGAGTCAAGCTTGACCCCTGACTCCTTACCTCCGGCTCCCAGCAAGCCTGACAGATATTACAGGGTCCCTGATTCACATACATTTTTATTTAGAAACTCTGCTGCTGATCCTGAAACTATTTCACATGGTTCCAAGGGAGTTAAGGCCTCAACAGCAAAAATCCTACCCCCTCTGACAGAGATTCAAGGGCACTGGACAGATGGGGGAAAAAAAGTTTATACATCTGCAACCTTGGCAATTAGGGCCTTAAACTGTCAATTTTATGTGCTCAAGTATCAACAACATGTTATGGGATTGCTGAAACAGAAAATTATGATGATTTCTGAATGTGCAGAAAATAAAGAAATGCAGTAATTATTGCATGCAGTTGAACAGGTTGGAAAGCATACTTTGCAGTGTGGTTTTGACTCCTTAGAGGTCTCCTGCAGGGCTGCAGTTACTGGATCTGTGATTAGGAGGCATGCCTGGCTAAAGGAACAAAATTTGCCTGATCATGTTAAAGTTAAATTGCTAGATGCACCTTTACAGCATGATACACTGGTATTAAGGCAGAAGAGGTATTAAAGAAAATGGAAGACAAAGCTAAGTCTATGCAAACCGTAAAAGACTTCTTACAAGTGCAGCCACCAAGATTCAGTAGACACTGGCCTACAAAAAGTGTCCTTTCTGTGTCAGACAGAGCTCAAAGGGGAAAATCAAGACGCCCTAAGGGTTCTAGATACCAGGCACAAGATTCTTACAGGTCAAAGCAATAGGTCGCTTCTACCTCCAGGTCTGGAGGAGATAAAGTGCAAACCTACAGAAAACAGTCCCAATGACTTCCCTCTGCCAACACCAAGCACTTATCTTTTGGCAGCACCCTTAGGGGGGAAATTAGCATTTTTTGCTCAAAATTGGCAGTTAATAACCCAGGACAAGTGGGTGCTAAATATACCATCACAGGGATACAGATTCCATTTTCATACTCTGCCAATGGTAAACGGTTGGCCAGATCTGCCAAAAAAACAATGGGCAGAGGCACAGAAACAAGTTACGTCCCTCATGGATATGGGGGTCATTCAGCCAGTACCAGAACAGGAAAAAGGACAAGGTTTTTACTCAAGACTGTTCTTGGTACCCAGAAAGGACAAGGCCCTGGCGGCCAATACTGGATTTATCGATTTTGAACACATACCTGGACATTCCAAAATTCAAAATGCTGATTTTGCAGCAGCTTCTGCCCATGCTGGGCAAGAATGCTTGGCTGGTGACATTAGACCTAAAAGAAGCATACCTGCATGTCCCAATAAGACAGTCGTGCAGAAGATACCTCAGATTCAAGGTTGGCTTAATACATTACCAATTCTCTGCACTGGCCTTTGGCTTATCTACTTCGCCCAGGGTCTTTACAAAGTGCCTGGCACCAATAATTGAATTTTGCAGACAAAGAAGTATACAAATATATCCTTACATGGACGACTGTCTCATTCAAGCAGAGAACAAGGACATTCTTCTTCAACACCTGGCATTTGTGAAAAGGCTTCTAACATGCCTAGGGTACACAAAAAACAAAAAGAAATCACAACTGGTACCCTCTCAAAAGATAACATTCCTGGGTGCAAGCTTAAATACAACTGCCCAGATGGCTTACCTCACGCCAGACAAGCAAAGGCAACTGACTGACTACTTACTTCAAACTGATGGCAACAAAAACCCAGTTATCTGCAAGACAAATTCTGCAGGCTTTGGGCTTCATGACATCCTGCATCCTACTGATTCCACATGCAAGACTGCATTTGAGGAAACTTCAGTGGTACCTAAAAAGTTTATGGAGTCAACATTGTCACAGTCTGGAAACAATGATTCCTCTCATTCCCTGCCTACGACAGGAGTTTCTGTGGTGGGCAAAGGCATGTCACCAAAACATGGGACGAGCCTTCACTCTACACCCGCCAGCCAAACCTTAACTGACACATCGGATTATGCCTGGGGAGCCCACATGGCAGGAAAATGCATTCAGGGCATATGGACCCCAAAACAAATGCATCTAAATATCAACCAGAAAGAGATGCTAGCTGTTCAAAATGCCCTAACAGCCTTCAAGGTCTTACTTCATCCAGGACAACTACTGATAAAGACGGACAACACCAAGGTTATGTGGTACATAAACAAGGGGGCACACACTCATACCCCCTTTGCAGATTAGCCATGGCACTGTGGGGACACAGCTTTGACTTACCAAATACATCTTCAAACTCAATTCCTGCCAGGAAAGTAAAATACTCTGACAGACGATTTAAGCAGAAACCTTATGGATCCTCACGAGTGGAAACTAGATCCACAAGTCTTCAGCATAACAAAGAAATGGGGGTGCCCAGACATAGATCTATTTGCCTCTCCTCAAAGTTATCAGTTGAAAAGATTTGGCACAAGGACTTATCACAGACAAGCATGGAAAGTGGACTTTACATCCTTCAGTTGGAAACAGTTGGAAAAACCTATCAGTTTACGTCTTTCCTCCTCTGACTCTTCTTCCCAAGGTCCTCCTAAAAGTCAGACCAGAGAAACCAAAGATGATACTAATTGCCCCGGACTGGCACCGCCAATACTGGTACCCAATCCTAAGGAACTTGTCTCAATACCCAGCTTGGACCTTACCTCAAAGACCTCAACTACTGTCCAGCATAACAACCAGATCCTGAACAATCAACTCCAGGCACTGAAACGAGCAGCATGGCTGATCATGTAGTTAAACAAACAACACCTCTCAGTAAAGCTGTGATGGATGTCATTTTGGAAGCAAGAAGGCCTAGTACTAGAAAATCTTATGCTGACAAATGGAAGAGATTCTGTGCTTGGAATCAAGCACAAGGAACTGATACGGCAGAACCAAATATTCCTCAGATATTACAATACTTAACTGAGATGCTGGACAAAGGCCTATCTTTCTCATCAATTAAAATCCATGCCTCTGCCATTTCGGCTCATTGTAATACAGAGCCACCAATCTTTTCTCATCCTTTACTAAAGCAGTATCATAGAGGAGCCAAAAATTTAAGGCCTCCTAGAAGATCACCAACACCTGCATGTGACCTCAATTATGTGTTGGAAAAGCTCACCCTGCCTCCATTTGAACCAGCAGCTACCGCTGATATAAAGTTCTTATCATGGAAAACAGCTCTGCTACTAGCAATTACTTCAGCAAGAAGAGTTTCAGAGCTACAGGCCCTCATGGCTGTAGAGCCTTTTATCATATTTTACCCAGACAGGGTGTCTCTGAGGACAAATCCTACTTTTATGCCTAAGGTGGTTTCCAGTGTGGCACTTAACCAAACTATTCATCTGCCAACCTTTTATCCAAATCCGCAGAACAAGGGGGAGAGAATTCTGCTTTCCTTGGATGTGCACAGGCAGCTAAGATTCTACTTGAGCAGGACTAAAACTCTAAGAAAAACTGAGCAATTACTAGTGACATATGCTGCAGGATCAGAAGGAAAGGCTATTTCAAGCAGGCAATTTCAAAGTGGATAAGTCACTGCATCCGTTTCTGCTACTTACACCATGGTAAACCTGTGCCCAAGGGCATTAGATCTCATTCCACCAGAGCTGCAGCTACTTCAGCAGCCTTTCTCAGAGGAGTACCAACCAAAAACATTCTAGAGGCTGCTACTTGGAGTTCAGTTCACACCTTTACAAAGCATTATCATTTGCCTCTCTATTAAGTCCAGGGCAGGCTTTGCCACTGCAGTTCTGCAGGGCCTTATAGCCGCACCTAATGCTGTTTAGCTCCAGCCTCCTAACCATAGCTTTGGAATTCTACCCAAATGTAATCACTGCAACAGTGAAACACGAAGAACATAGTACAGTTGTGTACACTTACCATAAATGTAGATGTTCAAGTGTATTCACTGTTGCAGTTCAGGTTACCCTCCCATTATATCCCCCCTTTCATTCTGTAGATGCTTGAGTGTATTCACTGTTGCAGTCCAGGTTACCCTCCCGTCATCCCCCCTTTCATTCTGGAGTTTATCTTTCCTTCTCTATCTTCTACAACCTGTGTGGTGTATTTGCTTGTAGATGAAGGTAACGTTTATATTGATGCATGTATGTGTGTGTATGTATGTATGTATAGATATATATATATATATATATATATATATATATACACATATTTTTGCTACTATATATATATATATATATATATATATATATATATATATATATATATATATATATATATACACATACATATTTTTGCTACCTTTTTGGGGGCACCTGACATCCTGGGCCAAGAAAATGGCGTTGGCTGCATGTTTTATACCCTTGACGACCTGATGTCATGGAAGAGGAGACAGCAACTGACGCAGGACCCAAGACTTTGGAATTCAGGCCGACTGAGGGCAACCTGCCAGCAGATTAACCAAATGTAATGACTGCAACAGTGAAGACACTTGAACATCTACATTTATGGTAAGTGTACACAACCGTACTTTTTGCATTCTGGAAATTGCTTTCTAGGTAATCCCTTTGATTGGGGGGCTTGGCTTGGTTGTGGAATCAGATCTGAAGTCCTTTACCCTTCCAAAAGAGCAGTTTTGCAGGTCTTAAGAGAATACTTAAGTTCTTTCAACTCCCTGATTAGGCTGTATTAGTGTAGTACTGGAATCATTAGAAAGAATCCAAATGTTTACTTTAGGTAACTTAATGAGCTGGTAAGGGTTTCAAGTTTTAGGAACAATAGTAGGAAAATGCAGGGCTTATATTATGTTGGCAGGAATTGTAGGTTAATTGTAAGGTTACCTGAGAGATGGCTGCTTCAGTATTTATAGGCCTGTGACATATTTATTCAAGAAGTGGGAGGATTGAGGTGACAGGAGGAGTGTACCTAAACTGATACGAGTATGGATGGATTGGCCTCCTCAAGGTGGTACACCAAGAGCCACTCTTTATGGGTATTTCATTGGTAGTATGTATTCCTTTTCACTTCACTGAGATGCACTCTGTGGTGTTTCTGGTAGGGATACATGTTGACTCACTGAAGGTAGTTTCAGTGAAATCAAAAAAAATTTAAATTATTTCCTGGAACCACCATCAGCGAATATTAATTTTTTTTTTTTTTTTTTTTTTGTGCAGGGAGGGCAAGCCCCCAAGCACCCTCCATTGTGGAGGGATAGAGTGTGTCTGGAATTATATATTACAACCCAAGATTGTACAACAGTGGAAAAAAAGGCAGTCCCCACTGTTGGTGAAAATACTTTTGGTGAATTGCTTTTGTTTGGTTTGCATTCACCGAAACTACCTTTGGTGACCTGGCACCCACCACCTTTTGGCTAGATGTCTTTCTGGGATCACCGGTTGCTTGCTTGAATATGGCTGGTCATAGTAAACTGAAGTTTCATTTTTTTCTGTAGAAACTATTGCAGTATAAGGACTGTGTGAAGTGTGAATTAAGGTTGCTGTCTGTAGTCTTTGTGGCAGCTAAGAAGGCTGTAAAAAAAAAAAAAAAAAAAAAGTAGAAAAACTCCTCCTCAGCAGAGAAACTTGAAAAAAAAAAACAAACAAGAATTGCAACAAATAATGCAAAAGCCCTATGTTAGAAAGAAATGGGATGCAAACTGATCTAGACCCAATCAGTTTTGGACAGAAATAAAAAGCTCAACAGGGACATTAAATAACTCTTCAACTGCCAAAGATGATCCAGTAACATTGAGGTACTTCATCTTTGCTAATGATTGCACTCTATTTTTTCAGTTCATCATAACCAAGATAACTAAAGCCTTTCCAACAATTGACCCCCCCCCCCAACAGAGACCAATAACTTTCATCCCCTGATGTAACCCTTTTGCTTGGGGGCCTGTATTATATGAACGAATGTTCATAACGTCAAATGCTGTAAAGAGTGAAAATGCCGGACCTGGAAGTGCTTCTTGTGGGATCGCAGTACAGTGAAGGTCGGAATATTTGCCCTTTCCTCACTGTAGTGCGATCTTGGAGTTGGTGTATATATTGAGTGGGGGATGTGGGGGGGCACTGCCCCCCCCCCCCACAATAACGAGTTTGAGTTCTGTCATTTTCGCTCTTTAGGGCATTCAATATTATGAAAATTCGTTCATATAATATAGACTCCTTACCTGTTATACAGCAACCTTTCACTTTTCTCTCAAATTTCAGCAAAATGGACCAAATCCCTACTTCTCAAACTCAGTGATTCAGGATCTAAATCCAGCAGTCTTCGTCCCACCTTCTTAAGGCTTGCAGCTGAAACAAATCACTAAACCTCTTTAGTCATATCTTTAATCTCTCAACTTAGGCACTGTCCAACCAGTATTCAAACACACATTTATAATCCCTCTACCTAAAGTCACTTATTGGGCTGAAGGTTTATAAACCTTTCGCCAAAATATTTGAAAATGCTTTTATACGTCAACTAGTTAAGCACATTAACAGCTATGGCCTGTTATGTGATGCCCAGCATGGCTTTCACAATTCCTTCAGTATCTTTTCTGCTTTGGTAATGACCACTGATGCCATTCATTGCAACCTAAATGAAGGAGTTGTTACTACAGGTCTTTTTGTTGACAAGGGGATTTTGAAATGGTCAACCATACCCTTCTTGTCAACAAACTCAAAAGACTCAACTTTGGAGGTAACACTATGTGCTGGTTTCAAAGCTGTCTAAAGGACAGTACCTTCCAAGTCCATAGCAGTGTCTCATCCTCTACTGCTCGTAGACTTAATACAGGTGTACCACAAGAGTCTATGCTTGGTCCTCTCCTCTCCTCTTCTCTCTCTCTCTCTAATGATCTCCCCCTAGAATTAACAAATCTTTAAATTAATAATGTATGCAGATGATATGCTGCTACTGCAAACCAAGTTACATGACATTTTCACTCTGTTATGCATCTGGTCCACTACTAATTAACCTTAAGAAAACAAATATTGTGGTCTTTGCCTCGTCCAAGAAATTACCCACTATTCCTCCTATTCTTTTAACAGATCTTAATGGGAAAATGATACCTGTTGTCATTGAACAGAGATACCTAGCCTGATACTTGTGGAAGCCGCGGTGGTACAGCGGTAGCATTGTTGCCTCATAGCAAGAGGTTCTCCTGTTTGATTCACAGCTGTAGGGCCTTCTGTGTGGAGTCTGCATGTCCTCCCCGTGGTCGAGTGGCCTCCGTAAGACATGAGTGAATGGGCGTGCCTTCACTGAAGGTTGAGAGTCGGGCTGGCAACTCGGCACCATAAAAAAAATCTACTGCCAATCATTAGCGGACCGGAGTTGCGCTGTGGCGACCCCTAACCGGGAAAAGACAAAAAGACCAACAACAAAACCTAGGCCTGATACTCATCTACCTTTTTCTTTACCACATGTACAAATTTTGTAACAAAGTTCTTGCTCAATTAAAACTGTTAGGTCAGACACCTCCTTTCATCCACTGTTCACAGATCCGTTACTAAAAATATTTTAATACCCAAACTTGAATATGGCCTTCCTTTTCTTATTATGCATTCAGCCCACAATACTCCCATAATATAGACAGCTGAGAGTAAAATGTGCTGATTCATTCTGTTAGCAGACCCCCCCCCCCAGATGTACCTTGGCAATTTGCTAAATTCCAAAGTGGCTTTTTTATTACTCAGGTTTTATGTTTGTGTGTACACGTATAAATACGTGTGTGTGTGTGTGTGTCTGCTTTGTTTGAAAATACGTTACATCGAACAAAGTAGATGCCCACTTCAGTGAAAGTACACTTTAGCTGAAGCCTATTCGTCGGATCGGCTGACTAAAAAAACAAAAAAAATGCCACAGAAAACACATTTTGCGAGGTGGCAAGCCCCCCCTGCACCCCCCTACTTAAATATACCACGTCTGAGATCACACTACAGTGAGGAAAAGGAATATCCCATTCTGTGCTGTATTATGATCTCAGTATTTCGTTTTCGAAGTTTTGGTACTTCGAACAACTGGTCTCGACCCAGTGGGTTTTGAAGTACTGAAACTTTGTACAAACAAAGTAAACCTCTCTATATATAATATATAGCATATTGAATGGCTGCTACTTTAACTTTGCTGACATTGACAAACAGATGCCGACATGCTTCTGTGCATGTTATTTATTCAAGTTCCAGGATTCAGATTCTGCACTTGTCTGTGTGAAATTGTCTTTAAAGAGGTTCTGTTCAGTGGGTGCCTCATTTTTGAGGTACAGTTATGTAACAAGTCTGGATTCTGTTTTTGTGAATTCTGGTGGTACAGAAGTAGTTATTTTCTTTTGCTGTGTCAGAATGTTTGTTTTACCTTTGCTTAGATGGTGTTAGTGAATGGGGAGATCATATATGTATATAGGTTGATGTATTTGTTTATTACCAGGTGGTTATGTATTGATTTTATTATTGAATGATCTTGTATTGCCTTTCATATGTATTTCATAATGAGTCTGCTTTACAAAAGTATATTTTTCATTTTCAGTGAATGTGACTGAAAACTTATTTTTTGAGATTACTGAATAAATTCTATGATTTAAATATATGATGCTGAAGAGGAGGATGAACACCACTTCCTGAAGGGAGCAAGGAAATGGGCAGGATTAGAACCTAATTTAGACACCCTTGTGGTAGAGGAAGGGGTGAACTGATGCTGTACCTAATTTTTCATTCACATCCAGAGAGGCTGAAAAGCTAAAAGATGCAGTAAAAGAGCTTGGTAAGAGGAAGGCTGTAATACTTATGAGCCTTTGAATCTGGCAGGAGCAAAGCCTGGGAGGTTCTAAACTGTGGTGTTGAGAAAGAGATAGCTCAATAGTATACCGAGATGTGGGAGTTTACACAAAAGAATAGAACTGTGGATTTGATCTTAAGCTGCGGCAGAGGGAGATCTTGCATGTCAAAGTAGGCATTGTTAATCATTGCTGACCATACCACTGTAGTTTTGTTTAGAGAGTGATGGTGATGGTCAAGGCAACAGAGCAAAGATTATAGCATGAGATTTTAGGGATATGGAATGTACTGAGGTGCAGGAAGAGGGACAGCTATGAGTTAGAAAAGTGGGAGTTGGTGAGTAAACAGTGGTTGGGAATCTGTCAGGAATACAGGACTCGGAACTGAGGACAAGGGTTTGAGGGAGGTACAAAAAATGGAAAAATAAAAGGGCTGTATAGCCACACAGGACTGTGACTGTAAAAGAACAAAAGTTATAGGATCTATGAGAGGTGGAAAGGAGGCAGTGAGGTGGTGGAGGAGGCACAGTACGAGAAGACCAGCAAATGTTCTACAAAGAATGTGAGGGAAACAATGGCTTAGGTTGAAAGGGATTGGTAGGAGGAAGTGAGGAGCCACAGATGAGTGATAACTGGAGAATAACAAATGTGGTGCCCTTTTTTTTAAAGAGCAACAGGAGGAATCCAATATCAGTAATAGGGACACCCATGGAGAGGGACATAAGGAGAAATCTAGTTGCTTTCCTTAGATAATTTTTAGGACTGCATACAACACGAGTTCATGGCCAGAAGGAGTTGTTAGATATTATCTCGAGTTATATGTGAACTTGACAAGAGGGTACTAGTAGATGTGGTTTGCTTTGACTTCACTGGGGCATTTGTCTTTTGACTTTAACATTACATACACACAGTTATTTCCATATTTCTGTTTGGTAGCATAAGCTGTTCTGATCACTTATTTTTGCTTTTATACATATTGGAAATGTACTTTTCTGGGACAGATTATGCAGGATTCACTAAAAGCGGGTCAGTACCTGCTGTCATGCTTGCAACACGTGCTATAGTATTTCATTAAAATAATGCAGGCACTCTGAGGCATTAATTTGCATTTTCATATTCATTACTTTTAGTATACATTCTGCCTTTATTTTTTGTTTTTTTTTCTTATTATTTGACTCCTTTTTTCATCAACTAATGCATGTAACTTCACACTTGTAATTTAGCTTATTTTCATTAATTTATTACACATCGTATACGTTGTATTTATACAGTCTTGTGTAGTCCTCTTGTGTAAAAAGCTTGTTTTAGAATGACTGCTCTAACGCAGCTTCCTGTTATCAGTCCTCAACCAAAACCTAAAAGGTGACATAAACTCTCATCTTTGTATTACTACATTGCAGTAAGTAACAGTAACATTTATCTTCCTTCCTGCATGTCTACCCCGGCATATACAAAGTTGCTTCATATAGCCCATGATCAGGATTAGACAATATGGAGTCTGTTTTTGTTTAAGCAAAAATACCATATTGGTTTTAACAGATTAGTTTATTTAAATATTTATTGCTTTTGTAGGCATGGCTAATAGTGGAATAATCTATTAAACACCTTTACTGAATTATCATTGGTGACACAGGCAAATATACATTTATATAAAAGTAATCAAACTGTATTAATAAGGTAATGTTTGCAAACATTAAACTTCACATATATTGCTATATATTGTATGACCTAAGCAACATTAAAAAAAAATATTAAATTTCTGCCTTTATTTTTTTCTTTTTTATAAAAAAAGGAACATCTTTATTACACTATCACTTACGACATAGGCAGTCATACATTTATATAAATGAAAACAAACCACACCTGCACAATCCTAGTTGCAAGCATTTTACACCACAAACCATAAAGACACACTCCCAGTTACAAACATTATACATCACTGATAGTCTACCCAGTCATTTTCAGTCAAACATTATCTAGTTCATTTAAGTCCTGCCTTTTTTTAAACCTCATTCCTCCCCTGTATGTATTGTTCCCAAAAATTCCCATTTTTTCCTATGTAGTTTGCTTTTACCCTTTTCTAGAGATCTCAATTCCAGTTGTTTTTTCTCTGTTACTGTATTCAGTACTTATAGCATAGTTGGTTTAGATTTTGATTAATATTTTCTAGGAATTGCTTTTTGGCAACCACTCTAATTAAATACAGCAAAGGCTTACCATGTCTAGGCAATTTTGATTCTGTATTATAGATCAGGAAAATCATCTCCCTTGTCACACCAATCTGCCCACCCAGCATCTCGGACAGTGCACCCCGCAAGGAATCCTTAAAGTCCACCAACTGACTGCATTACCAGAAAATATGTTCCCAATTACCACTTTCTTCCCTGTCACACCTCCAACATTTGCTGTCTACCTGAGGAAAAATTCTCTGGAGTGTACTTTGGGTATAAAAATATCTAAACATTTCCAAGCAAAAATCCTAAATCTTCTATTGCTGCCTATTTGGGAGACATACATATATCCTCCAATTGTTTCTTTGTGAATTGCTTATCCAGTCTCTCTTCCCAATCCTTTCTAACCTCCTTTGGTTTATTCTTATAGTTATCATGCAGTTTATATGCTCTACTAATAATTCATTTTTTAAAGTCAGCTTCTACTCTAGATTCTACTAAAAACTCACTCTTTGCCTTCCCTATCGAGGATTGATCTCCATCTCTAACGGGATTTGTATCATATCATTGAAAACCCAAATAATTGAATCACTATTCCGTGAACACACTTTGTCGAAGCCTAACTCCACCGAATGTCTGTTTAATCAGAGTTTATCACAGGGAAAGACAACAGTTGGTCAATATCAGGAACTTGCCTTTTCCCCACTGTAGAGCGGTCTTGGAGTTGGTATATTTAGTTAGGGTGTGTGTGTGGGGGCACAGACCCCCATTTGGGTGGGTTTTAAATATTTAAAATTTTGTGATGGTTGCTAGGTTGGCCAAGTGTTGTTTTTCCCTGCGAAAAACTTGGATTAAATGGCCGTTCGATGGCGTGAGGTTTTTGACAAAATGTGATCGGCAAATAGTGATTCAATGATTTGGGTTTTCGATGATGTGAAATGGACTCTGTCTAATGTGCAGTCCAAAAATTCTTGGCATCTTCCCATTCCATCAGTTTTCCCTCTCTAGTTATTTGCTCCCAGTACCTTGGTTCCTTTGCCAGTTTTCTCCAGTAAATTCTAGCGCACTCTTTGCCTATTGTCTACATCTCTAATTGCAGTCATCCCTATCTGCAGAATCTCCTTTCTCCATTCCCGTGTTGAGCTCCTCCCATCCTACCTATAATGCCTCATTTCCCCAGTCTACCTCAGATCTCGTTTGCCACTTGTAGAGTACACTTGTGGTTTTCTTGCCTCCAGAGCTCCTGCAGTTTTCTGAAAGTTTTTCTTCGCAAGTGAGTTGAATTTCTACTATTAAGCGTCTTCCTATCACCTTCTGTCCTACACAGTCTCGCATCTAGCTGTTTATCTGTTCTTTCCTTTTATCTGTTAACTGGGTTTTCTGTCCGACTTGGGTTTCCCACCTTTCCTGTTCATTTCTTTTTCTTTAAGAAAAGATTTTCCTTTCCTCCTCTCTCTCTTTCCACATTCTTTACTGTTATGGATTCTAAATCAGACAATCTTTAGGTTTCAAACAATACACTTCCTGTGGGGTACAAGATCCCATTGTCTGATGCCCAGGGAGATCACACCTAAGAAGCCATCTAGACTGCCCTCAACCACTTCCACCAGGTCTTCCCATAGTCTCCCTAGTTTCTTCAAGCACAGATCCAGATGGGGGTTTTGCCAGCTGCATCCCCCACTGGATCCATGAGCAAAATCTCCCCGTTCTGTCCTATTGCTCCTTCTCCAATTCGACCTTTGGTTTTGGAGTCTGCTGGTGCTTTGGTTCCGAGAGCAAAGACGTTTAGAGCTGATAGTGGTGATCAGTTCATCTCCGATGGCCTCCCCAGTGTGCTTAGTCCTGACCGCATTGGTGCCTAGTGTGTCTTGGAGCTGGAGCCTTGACATTGAGTCTGGGGGGGGGGGGCTTACCTCAGTTTTTGGAGCTGTCACTTTGCCTCAGAGTCTCAGCTTTTGATAGCTCTGTTCCGACTCTCCCTTCAGAGCAGAGGGCTCCGGGTGCATGGGGATGTCTGTTCCATTGGTTTCAGCTTCAGAGGGATGACCCTTTGATACGTCCCTCGAGGTTAACCATGGTGGAGAGGGTCCTGTCTCACCCCAGCAGAGCATCCGTTCTTCTTCCTTGGCACCACTCTCCACCCCCACAGATTCTGTCTGAGGCCTCTTGTCTACTACAGGGACAGCCTAGTTTTCTTCAGACACCTCCCCAGAGCATCCCACTGAGAAGATCTCTTGGAAGAGACTGTGTAAAAGGAGGCACCTGGATTCTCCTCAGGAATCCCTCACTACTGACACTGATCTCAAAGAAAGGGAGGAGTCCCGAAGATCTGCACCTGAGGATGTCTCCTTTGTGGACATCCTAGAGATACTCCCCCAAAGAAGTGGTTGTTATGCCCAAAACCCCATCCCAGAGGAAACCGTGCTGTTTGGAGTCTTTCTGGTGCAGCCCATCTGCATCCTGGGTGTGTCCTCCTGTGGCTGCGCTGATTGAACTAGTGTCTACCAGGAAACAGAAGGAACCGGACACTATACAGCCCATCCCAAAGATGGCCGACAAGATTCTGAGTGCACCTACTGACAAACATTGGACTAACTGGATCCCAGTAGATGCCATGGTGGTTGCGGTAACTCCCAGATATGCTCAGAATTAGTCCAAAATGATACAAAAATCACTGAACCCACAGACATTGCCAACATACTGGCAGACAGGTAAAGTGCAAATTTCTCCCCTCCCTCCCCCCCAAAAGGAGAAATATCTATCCCACCAGAGTCTAGCCTCCCAAACATCTCAGATGCCCAGGTGAGAGCTGCTCTCTCTAAAGCAAAAAACACAGCATCCATGGGACCGGACGGTGTCACTGGCTGTGTGCTACACGAACTCAATGAGGAACTAAACCCACACATAAGGCTGCTGTTTAATCTTAGCCTTACTACAGGATACGTACCCAAAGAATGGCGTACGGCAACTGTGGTCCCACTCCACAAAGGCGGTGCTTCTACGGACCCTGGAAATTACCGCCCCATAAGCTTGACGAGCCTTGTCTGCAAAGCTATGGAGAGGATCATAATGGAACTCATAAATAAAGACATTTGGGACCTATAGACACTGGATCCTACCCAATTTGGCTTTGTCAAGGGCAGATCCTGCCTCTTGAACTTGGACGACTTTTTCAAAACAGTCACTAAGGCCATTGATGAGGGTAAGGCAGTTCACACAGCCTACCTTGACCTAGCAAAAGCGTTCGACACAATACCCAACTCGGGCATCATAGAAAAGCTCACCGGCTTAGATGTAAACCCATATGTCACAAGATGGGTTGCAAACTGGCTCAAGGACAGAACCCACAGGGTTAGAGTTGCTGGTGCCATGTCAGACTCTAAGCCGGTCACGAGCGGTGTCCCACAGGGCTCAGTCCTGGGCCCCCTCTTGTTCGGCATTTATTTTTCTGAAGTGCAGGCAAACATAGGGGGATTGTGGCTGACAAAATTTGCAGATGACTGCAAACTGGGCACCATAATTGACACTCCATCAGACACCGACATCCTCCAGAGAGGTCTCATAGAAATGGATAACTGGTGCCAGAGCCATGGCCTTAAGCTAAATGCCAAAAAATGTATAGTCATACCCTTTGGGAAAAACAAGGTAACCCCTAATTACCACATAGGTGGTAATCCATTAAACACGGAAGACGTTTTCAGGGACCTGGGGACCCAAGTTGACAGTAACCTCTCTTTTGACACTCACATTGCCAAAGTGGTTAGGAAGACCTTCTACATTGCCCACCTGATCATGAAGGGATTCACATCCAGATCAGGAGAGGTCATTGTACCCCTGTACTCTTCACTTATCAGACCAATGATCGAGTACAACGCCCCATTCGGAATGTACCTTACCCGACACCTGCAGCAGTTGGAAAGACCCCAAAAGTTCCTCACCAAAAGGATAAAGGGGCTCAAACATATGTCATACGCTGCCCGACTGAAGAAACTCCAGCTCTATTCAGTCGCATACCGTCTACTCAGAGGTGATCTGTGCCTGACATACAAGGCCATGTCCAACCCGGAATTAATGGATATGCTCCACCTCAAAAAATCCAAATCCACCAGAGCCACGAGAGCAAGAGACTTAAACCTCAACACGGATATAAATAGGATGTGCTGGAGGGACAGATTCATCACCCAGAGACTCCCTACACTATGGAACAGAATCCCAGTCCATGTGAGGCAGAGCCCCTCACTGACTCTGTTCAAGAGAAATCTTGACGAGTGGATGGTAGATCGTAGGTTTACCCCGGTGTATCTGTCCGTTACTTCAAAATCTGAGGTTAATACAGGAATAGAAATGACACAAAACACCAAGGCTCAAACTTAACTTATTAATTTATTAAGCAAAACTTTTCTTAAAGTACAGTAAGGCTAAAACTAAATAAACAAAAACTAATAAATCATGTACTTACAAGCATATGCATAAACAAAATCATCTTTGCCACTGATAGGGAAACTTCAAATCCTATCCAGTGCAGCTATCTGTTCAGTCAAGGCAAGGCCGACACTGGCGAAATGTCTCTAAGCTCAGTTCAGGCTGGTGCTGTGATCAAATCCAGATGCTGATGATGATTTTCATCTTAGCCTTTGAGCTTTTATAGTCTTTTTGAGTTGGCAGAATATTGTAGAAAGATCTGACATTACAGGCTCATCATGAGCTGATGGAATATTTTAGAAAATTACAGATCATTTCCTAAGTTGTAAACAAGTCTAGTAATGTCTGGTCCTGTGCCCTACTTCCCTTTTCAGGGAACAGTTAGCTCACAATCTTGTGATATAGTTCCTCTTTGAAATCCCCACATTCTGGTAAACATCTTTTAAGCTGATAAACAACTTATAGGTTAACAAAAGTTCAATGATACCAGTAATCAGTGAGCAAGGCCTGCTCTTAAGCGTATTGTATTGTTTCAGTATTAGCAGCATATAGTGAGGTAGTGGCATATCAAGAACTAGCAATAATCAATCTGGCAATAATTAAACATACACAGTGATACGTGGCTCGAGGCATAGCAAAAACTGGTAGGCTGTGTGGATCCGTCACACCCGGGAATCATCTCTGTGTCACTGCTGGACAGAGGCACAGCAAACTAATGGGTATAGTATTCTCATCCTAAGGGGTGGTGAAAGCCACACACACTCTGGCTAGGCTTATAAATGCCCTAGGGCAGATAGCTTAGTATGAACCTATGAACCTATGAACTAAGAAGGATCCTCAGGTAAACTCCTCTGTCCATCCCCCTTACACTTATTTCACTGAACTGCACTTCTGAAACGCTTATAATTGTGCTATATAGTTAATCTACTACATTTGGCACTGTTATAAAGCTTTTTTTACTGTTTCACTGCATTTATGTACTGTTTTATACTGTATTTTTCATTGCTAGATACTGTTTCATTACTCTAATTTCATGTTTACTAAATTACTTAACTGTAAACTGCTTTTTCATATTAAGAGTTGTATTTTCTGTTTGTGAGTGCTCTGTCCGAGCTTTTCTGTACATTTTGATTTTTTTGAGGTTTCTGTGTTCTAATCTAGTCTGTTTACAGTTAAAAGTATTCTCTAGAGTCTGCTTGCTCCATGATCTGTTTAAAACATTCATTTAATGGCTACAGCTAGGAACTGTATTAGTGTGCATTACTGTAATACCATTTTTATTTAATTACTAAATTGTAAACTGCTTTTTCATACTGAGACTTGTATTTTCTCTTTGTGAGTGTTCTTTCTATGCTTTTGAAGTGAGGTTTCTGTGTTCTGCTCAGGTGGCTTAATCTTGATAGAGGCCTGCTGTTGTCTAGGTCTGGTAGTTGTTTGAGTTTCCTGTGTTTCTGGCAGCCATTTTCTGCTGATAGTCTGTCTTCATTATTATTGAGAGTAACAGGGCCTCCTGACCTTCTGTAGCATGAGTGATTGGGTAATAGCAGGGGCTAATAGGACTGAGTAGTAATTTGATCTTCTAACTCTTCCATCCTTACTGGTATATAAACCCTGTGTCTTGAAAAGGTTGTGCTTGTTTTTATCAGGCTGTGGATGGGATTTAATTACTGAAACTAAGCAGAAATTCCTTAAGATTCCAAGAGCAGGATAAGTTATTTCTTACACTTATTTCACTGAACTGCACTTCTGAAACACTTATAATTGTGCTATATGGTTAATCTACTACATTTTGCACGGTTATAAAGCTTTTTTTTACTATTTCAATGCATTTATGTACTGTTTTATACTGTTTTTACTGTATTTTTCATTGCTAGATACCGTTTCATTCTCTCTTCTCTAATACTGTTGGAAAATCCTGGAATCTTCTTCCCAGTGATCTTTCCTCACTTTCCTCTATATCACTCTTCAAAAACAGACAAACTTTTCCTCACAACAGACTGGTTATGCCCCATTACTAAACCTGACTAGTCATCTATCTCTTCAAAAAAGACTCTGTCTACCCTATACTTCTCATTATACCATGACCCCCCGTTAATATTCCAAAACGTGCACGCTGATTGGTCAGCATGCACGTTGTAAATCGACTTATACTAATGGAAAAAGGTCCGGTCGCCCGGACTTTTTCCATTAGTATAAGTCTTTTTTAAAACACTGTCTCGCTATGTTAAAGGAGTTTAACATAGCGAGACAGGTTTAAAAAAAGCAACGGAGATCTCCTTTGCTTTTTTAAAGCTGCCTTGCTATGTTAAACTCCTTTAACATAGCGAGACAGTGTGTAAAAAAGCAACAGAGATCTTGCTTTCTCCGTTGCTTTTTTTTTTTTTTAAACCTGTCTCGCTATGTTAAATGGGTTTAACATAGTGAGACAGCTTTAAAATAAGCAACGGAGATCTCCGTTGCTTATTTTAAAGCTGTCTCGCTATGTTAAACCCATTTAACATAGCGAAACAGTTTGTAAAAAGCAACGGAGATCTTGCTTTCTCCATTGCTTTTTTCAAAACTGTCTCGCTATGTGACCAAACCATGCCAACCGTGGGTAAATCCAGCATTACCCACACCCAGGCGTGGGTTATTGCTATATTAACTGTTCTACCTTCCTTATTAACTACAGTTACCATTTCCCTCTACATAACATTATTTCCATCCTCTGTAGATAATTATTATTGGGAGAACTCTTTATTAATATAATTATACAATAAGCTGCCTTCTTTTTATTTTGTGTTGTACCTGTATGTTGTTTTGTACCTACATTTTGCACTGTTGTGATTTCTGCCGTCTCTGAAAATTCTGTGTTAACCTGTAATGTGCATTGTATATATGACTGATGTTATATGTTACTTGTTTTCTTTTTTTTTTTTTTTTTCATGGAGCTTATCTCGCCGGGCCTCTACTGAAAATGGACATATATCCAATTAGACTAGCCCGGTCAACAAATGTAAAATAAATAATTGTATGTTTACTGAATTACTTAACTGTAAACTGCTTTTTCACACTGAGAGTTGTATTCTCTGTTTGTGAGTGCCCTATCCGAGCTTTTCTGTGCATTTTTGATTTTTTTGAGGTTTCTGTGTTCTAATCTAGTCTGTTTACAGTTAAAAGCATTCTCTACTCTCTGCTTGCTCCTTGATCTGTTTAAAACTTTCATTTAGTGGCTACAGTTAGGAACTGTAATAGTTTCCGACCCACCCTCCCTAGTGTTGTGGTGTTCTTATACTTGGTGGCTTTGCAGTTGCCCGCCCATACTCTATATTTGATTTGTGACACTCCCCCAGTCTAGTGTCACTAGTTCATTCAGTCTAATAGAGAACATTTGTGAAGGCCAACCCACTCAGATTCTTAACCTTGAATTAACTTCTGTTCCAGCTTTCTCCATTTCCACTTTACTAAAAAAAAAAAATTCTAAGCTTGCTTCCTCCCTTTCCTGTAACAAATCTTGTCCAGATACAGATTTGCTTTATCCAGGACTGTTTGTAAGCTCCTGAGCCCCACACTTAACTAGGGTTAAACTATTCCTGGCGCCATAAAGTTTGCTCTTCAAATTTTCCCTTGCAAGTAGCCAGCTTTTCAGTTTTAGCACTCAAATCAGTTTATTTGAGCTCATCATTGTTTAGAACTCATTGTAAGCACTAAATAAGCTACAAATTACTACAGCACTCAACTTTCCTCACTTGTCTAGAGGAAAACAGTTTTAGTACTTAATAAATAAGCACATATCCAGGCATGTCTAAAGGTCAGTTCCCGGTGTTTTCTGCTGTCTACCTGATGAATCTGGGCATCTTGGGACAATACAGCAATTGCCTCATGTTCACAGACAACCCTCTCCTCCTATCACCCAACACTACGACCTGTGAGAGACGCACTTTTATATAGCCAAACTGGAAGCAAAGCTCTTTTCACCGAAGACTGGACTAGACATTCAAGAGGAGAAGGTAAACACTTGCAGCGCACCACACTCATCGCATAGTACTTCAAAACCTACATCACCAAAACACACAGAAGCACAAAACACACACCTACATTTGCGGAGGCTCTCAGTAAAAATCTTCCCAAACAACCGAGACCTCCAGAGCAGAAATGCAAGCAACCTCCACCCCCCCAACACAACCCAAATGACACACAGCCCACCTACTCAGTGTGCCACTTAACTACAGCCCATAAGGCATAACGTACCCAACACTCTAGTCATAGGTGACCCTGTAGTCAGGCACACTGATGTTCCACTCACCAGGCTAAACAAAGAGAAAGTTACTGTCAGCTGCCTGTCGGGTGCCAGAATCCGCCACATAACGCATGCAGTCGGGTCACTCCACAACAAGTACAAATATGAATTTGTCATTGTCCATATTAGTGTGAATGACCTGAGATGTACCTCCCTGGACTACATGAAAAGAGACATGGAGGAGCTCACCAATCTTGTAGCCCAGGCAGGTATGTCCCTAACCCTGAGTAGCATCCTGCCATCACCCAGAATGATACCACAGTACAAGGACAAAATGATTGACTTCAACAATTGGCTAAGCTTCTGGTGTCATTCTAAGGGAATCTAGTATCTGTCTGCCTGGGATGATATGATCGACAGACCACGATGCTTTGCCAGAGATGGCCTGCACCTGTCGCCCTTGGAATTCCGGATACTGGCAAAGGCTCCCCCCCCCCCCCATAGTGCCTATTTTTAGGCAAGGTTCAAATGACAAATTCACCACCGTAACAGCTACAAGCAAGCAAAATCTGAGGGTAATGCTGCTCCAATGCTAGAAGTCTAAACCTCAAAATGAACTCACTCGAGGCACTCCTTAAAATGGAGAACATTGACATCTGTACAGTGACAGAGACCTGGTTCAAAGCTCCAGAGAGCACCCCTGCATTACCAGGCTATAATTCATACCACACCTTTCAGCTGCCAAAACCGGACCGAAACACTAAAGGTGGTGGCGTGTCCATATTCATAGATAGATAGATTAGTACTAGACTAACTACCCTTTGTGAGCCATTTTAAGCCTAGCCAATTATCCCTTGGGAGACTCAAACCCTGCACCTTGTGTTTGTAAGGCAAACACTCTAACCATTAGGTCACCCTCCCAACCCCTCATTAAGGATATCCACACCTCCAAGCTAGTTGCTCGGCATAATGCATCCGAGATTGCCCAAGTTCAACTAACTCTGGGGAAAAAACGCAATCCAGATTGTAGCTTGCTACAGACCCCCCCCCCCCCACCATGACCCAGGATTCCCATTCCTCTTTTCTTGGTACACTGGAAAATATTATGGTACAACCAAACACCCTAATAATGGGTGATTTCAACTACCCCACCATTAACTGAGAAAACTACTCGTGTATCAACTCTTTTGCTCAAAGTTTTCTGGAATTCATCAATTCCAATGCCTTGGATCAACTTATCTACACCCCCACCAGGGGCAGCAATATCCTAGACCTAGTCATCACCAACATGGGCGACCGGTGTTCCACACCAGAGGTCAGCTACTCGTTGGTCAGATCCGACCACAAGCTAATCACCTTAGACATCCACATCCCGCTCCCACTTCCCATTAGGAAAACAACCATAAAAAAATTCTCCAAAGCCAACTTCACGCTTCTTAAGACAGAAGTGGCAGACTTCACGACACCCATGCAGATAGACAATAGAGGTACAACTGCTGAATCCTACACAAATGCACTTTATAAGCACTTATAATGCATGGATCGCGATATCCCTAACAGAGCCAAGATGCTATTCTCCAAAAAAAGGAAGCCAATCTGGTGATCTTCTACCATAAACAAACTCTACAACAGAAGAAAGAAGCTTTTGCAAAAAAGAGTAAAATCCCACGATTGGAGGAACTCCCTGGTCAGCCTCAGTAAGAAGCTGCGATCCCTCATAAAATCCTCCAAAGCTAGTTATGAAAACAAAATTGCCACTGATTCTAAAGACAACCACAAAGCATTCTATAGCTATGTCAAGAATCTCAAAGCATTCTATAGCTATGTCAAGAATCTCAATGGCAACACTCAGATCTGCTCTGAGTTACAGCACAATGACACTAAATATACAGAACCAACTGATATTGCCAACATCCTGGCAGATAGGTTTAATTCTAACTTTGCCACCACCCCACCTTCTAAAGGGCCCATCTTTATACCAGGAGAATGCAAAATTCCTGTAATCACAGCTGCACAGGTAAAAACCTCACTCTCCAAAGCCAAGAACACAGCATCCATGGGACCTGACAACATCCCAGGCTGCCTTCTACATGAACTACAGAATGAATTGGCACCCCACCTAAGTACCATGTTCAATCATAGCCTCACCTCAGGCTTTGTGCCCATTGAATGGCGCACCGGGACGGTTATCCCACTCCACAAAGGGGGGGGGGCAAAACAGTCCCCAGGAACTACTGCCCCATTAGCCTGATGAGCCTGATCTGCAAGGCCATGGAACGTATCATCATGGAATTCGTCAACAAAGACATTGGAGATCTCCAAACTCTGGACCCCACACAGTTCGGGTTTGTAAAAGGCAGATCATGTCTCCTAAACCTGATAGACTTCTTTGAAGCAGTCACCGAAGCTATAGATGAGTGTAAGGTGGTTCACACAGCCTATCTAGATCTCCCCAAGGCATTCAACACTATCCCCCACTCTGGAATTGTAGATAAACTCACTAAACTAGGTATAAATTCCTGTCACAAGATGGGTTGCCAACTGGCTTGCTGACAACCCACACTGTGAAAGTAGCAGACTCCAAATCAGGCTTCAGACCAGTCACAAGTGGAGTACCACAGGGTTCAGTCCTGGGTCCTCTCCTGTTTGGTATCTACTTCTCTGAAGTACAGGCTAACACAGAAGGTCTTTGGCTAACTAAATTCGCAGATGACTGCAAACTAGGAGCCATAATCGAAACTCCTAAGGATGTGGACATCCTACAAAAGGGCCTCACTGAGACAGATGCCTGGTGTCAAAGCCATGGTCTCAAGCTCAGTGCCAAAAAGTGCATTGTCATCCCCTTTGATAAAAACTCTGTACCCATGAACTACCACATAGGTGGTAGTCTACTTAACACCGAAAGTGTGAGACCTTGGGATACAGGTGGACAGTTGTATCTCCTTTGATAGTCACATTGTCACAATGGTCAGGAAATCCTTCTACGTGGCACACCTCATCCCAAAAGGTTTCTCATCCAGAAAAAAGAGGTCATTGTTCCCCTCTACTCATCACTCATTAGACCCATTATAGAGTACAAAACAACGCCCCTTTTGGTATGTACCTCACAGGACATCTACAACAACTGGAAAGGCCGCAGAAATACCTCACAAAGAGGATTACTGGCCTCAAACAGATGTCCTATGCAGACCGTCTCAAAAACTCCAGCTTTACTACATCGCATATCGCCTACTCAGAGGTGATCTCTGCCCAACATACAAAGCTACGTCAAACCCAGAGTTGTTGGACATGCTCCACTTAAAGAAATCCCAATCCCTCCGAGCTACACGCTCTAGGGACCTAAACCTTGTCACCACAAATAACAGAACATGCTGGAGGGATAGATTCCTGTCCTAGAGACTTCCCATACTCTGGAACAGACTACGTATCTATGTCAAACAGAGCTCCTCATTAGCACTCTTCAAGAAAAATCTTGATGATTGGATGGGTAATAGGAAATGAACACCGGGGATCACTTCTGTGGTTCTGCTTGACGGGCACAGGAAAATACTTTACTTGGGTGGCGAAAGCCAGGGTACCTTTCTGGCTAGGCTTGTATAGGCCCTAGGGCCAATAGCCTAGTACCCATCTATGAACCTATGAACAGGGAGTCTAGGGCTATGGACAGATTTGGTAAGAGAGTTTACGCTTCGTCCACTTTCACCTTATGAGTGTTTAAAATACCTGTCCCATTTTAGAGACCTTGTCAGAGAACTCTCTGAGTTTACCCCAGAGTCCATGTCTGCCAAGGATCAGAAGACCTTTTCTTCCAGAATGGCCACTCTCTACTTTACTTTTCATATGTAATGGGTCGATGAGGTTGATCTCCCACTCTGCAGAGGGCATCTCTCGGGTGGTCAGTTCGGGCATTGCCATCAGGTGCCATGCCTGGAAGCGGCTGTGTGACATTGTGGAACCTTTCAAGGTGTCATTTGTCGATGCCCCCTTTGATGGATCACCCTTGTTCGGTCCAACAATCAGAGACCCATACTCCCGGAGCGAGAAAGTCCTTGTGTGCCATTGGAATTCATTTGTCTACCTCACAAAGGACCTTCTCCAGGACCCAACATGGGGGAAAAAAGATTGTAGTTCAAGAAATCTCCAGGTTCTTTTCAGGAATGTCAGGGAGACTCCCCCCCCCAGAGGCACAGGGGCTAACAGCTACAGTGGAAGTCGCCACCACCAAAGGCAGATTGGGACCGCAGAACACTGGGTCTCGAGATTCCTTTTCGAACCGATTCTTCCAGCGCTCCTGAATGGTAGTCCAATTAGCCTCCTCTGGAGGCAGTTGGAGTGGTGCTTCTCCTTAAACCCACAAGCTTGGGCAGCCATCACAAACTGTCAGTGGATGCTGATGATCATATCCAGAGGATACTTTATTCCCTTTTTGGAAAACCCCAAACCAAAGTCTCTCTTCCCTAAAGTCCCACCCAATCAGAAGTTGAATGCAGCTCAAGAAATCGGAAAGCTGCTACAAAGAGTCATCCAGGAGGTCCCTCCCAAACAAATAGGATTGGGCATTTACTCAAGATTCTTTTTAGTACAAATTAAAAGACAGGGGATCTACATCCCATCCTGGATTTGACATCCCTGAACAAATCGATGAAGAATTCAAAATTCAGGATGGTCACTGTCCAGTCTATTCTACCTCTCCTGAGAATGTAAGACCGGATGTGTTCTGTAGATCTGAAGGTTGCATACTACCACATCAAAATGGGCAGACTCTCGAGATAGTACCTTTGTTTCAGGCTTGGGAGCCAGCTAGTACCAATTCAGATTGCTTCCGTTCGATCTCGCCACAGCCCCCAGGGTATTCATTAAATGCATAGCAGTTGTTGCAGCCTATCTCAGGCTGCAGGAATTCCATACATTTCCATATCTGGATGACTTGCTCCTAATTTCACCAACCAGGCATCTACTTGTTTAAGCCAGAGATTATGTGCTACAGCTAGTTCCCTCTCTAGGCATAACGATCAGTACTCAGAAATCCCAGTTGCAGCCAGTTCAAACCGTAGACTTTATCAGGGCACGTTTGGACACTATTTCAACAAGGGTTTACCTAACTCCAGACAGGATCACAACTTTGGGATCTTATATCAAACAGATTCTCACTATCTCTGCATCCACAGGGAATGTAGTACTCGGGGCTTTGGGATTTACGGCAACCATGATAACTTTGTAACCCACAGCCTCCTTACACATGGGAGTCTTGCAATGGACTCTAGCAGTTCAGTGGTCCTTACACAGACATCCCTTAAATTTTCCAATCAAATGTTCACGAGTATTTAAGGACTCCATTCTTTGATAGCTTCATTCCCCAGAGGTCGTGTAGGGATGACCCTTTGTTGTTCCCCCTCCCAAAGCCACTCTGACCACAGACGCTTCCCAAACGGGGGGTGCATTTTTTGGGTCAGATGGTCCCAAGGCACATGGACTCCCCAAGAAACCAAATTGCCTGTCAACGTCTTGAGATGAGAACCGTCCTTTTAGCATTGCAAGCTCTGCACAGCTTTCTTCCTCTCAGAACGATTGCACTATAATCAAACAATATGTTAGTAGTCTGGTACATCAACAAACAGGGGAACCAGGTATTGCCCATAATGTCAAAAAGCGATTAGAGTGTTTCAGTGGGCAATCTCTACCAACTGTTTTGTTACAGCAACACACATTCCAGGGGAGTCCAACATCCTGGCGGACAGGCTCAACTTGAGTTCTTCTAATGCCTCATAAGTGGTCCCTGAATCAATCGGTGGCAGACATGATTTTCCACAAATGGTGTCAACCTGCTGCAATCTATTTGCATCCCCCTTCAACAACAAATGCAGCAGTTTCTTTGGCCTGATCCTTCCACAGGGTCAGTCACCAAGGGACACTGTGGTTCATGTTTGGTCCTCCAGTCTGCTTTACACTTTCCCTACAGTCCCTTTAATCCCCAAATTTCTGCAGAAAAAAGCATATGGGTTGGAGAGCAAAGTTATCCTCATTACCCCCTTCTGGCCTCATCAAGTCTGGTTCATCTTTCTTTGGTCTCATCTATTTTGCCCGCTGATGACTCTGGATCCAGTTCCAGTTCTACCGTCTCTCCTGTTGGGGCATACCCACCCGGATTTTCAAGGACTGAAATTAAACGTGTGGTTTCTTCAGTTGCAGTGATGGCAAGAAATTCCAGGCTTTCTTCCCCATTCAGACAAATATTGATCTCTCATGTCCTGTACTAGGAAAATCTACAAGAGCAAATGGAAGAGATTTTCCTTAAGGGCCCTGCAAGAACAGATAGATCCTTTTACTGCTCCCTTTCTGAAAGTTTTGGATTTTTTGGTTTCCCTCTTCCAAAGTGGAGCCAGCTACTCTACTGTGAAAGTCCAGCTAGCAGCTATTTCCAGTTTTCATACTGGGAAAAATTATTAGCTTCTGGCTTCATCTAAACTTTGCAAAATGTTTCTGAGAGGTACCTTTTTAGTTCGCCACCCCCTCCCCCGATCAAAGATCCCACTCGTCCGAGGGATATGACCATGGTTTTACAAGCCTTAGTCCTTCTTCCTTTTGAACCTGCGGCTAAGATGGACTTAAAAATTTCTCTCATGGAAGCCATTTTTTTTTCTGGTGGCTATCACCTCAGCAAGAAGGGTTTCAGAGCTAGGAGTCCTTTCCTCTAAACCTCCTTATCTTATCTTTCACAAAGATAGTTACTCTTTGTGCCAACCCATCTTTCTTACCCCAAGTGGCTACAGAAAATATTAATCAACCTGTCAACTTTCCTGTTTTCTTCCCCAACTTTCAAAACAAAGGAGAGTATACCCTCCACCTTCTGAATGTTCATAGGCAGTTACGTTTTTACTTGGACAGAACTAAGTTTTGCAGAAAATCAGAACAGTTGTTTGTATATTTTTCTGATGTAAGGAAAGGGTGAGCCCGTCACCAAGACTAACCTTGTCAAATGGTTAAGAGATTATATTTCCTTGGTGTACTCTTCCAAGAACAAGCCATTACCAGGCAAAGTCAAGTCTCATTCTACAAGGTCTTTGGCAACATCTCAGGCCTTTTGGTCTAGAGCGTCTATTAATGATATTTGTGCAGCTGCAATTTGGTCAAATTCCCATACCTTTGTTGCACACTACAAGTTGGACATTACCTCCATGAATAGAACTGCCTTTGGCTCTGCGGTGCTTCACAATATCCTTTACATGAGGGAAGCCTTAGAGTTATTGTAGCTGGGGACTCTGTCCCACAGGTTGAGGAAGAATGACCACATCAGATAAAGAAGTTATGTCCTTACCATAATGTTTGAGATGTGTTGTCACTACATTTTTCCTCAACATTTCCTCCATCCAACCCTCTGTCCATGACAGAGACCTGTTGGATGACTTCATGGGAACCACAGTTCCTGGTTGAGCTCCTGATCTTTATACTTGATCTTGTATTCTCTAGTATTTATAATGCCATCTTTGTCACTGTAAGATTGATTGTGTAGGTGCAGGGTTGCTGCAAACTCTATCTGAGGTAGACTGGGGGAATAAGGCATTCTGGGTAGGATGGGAGGAGCTCTAGCTTCAATTTCCCAGTTTGGAACGCAGCTGAGTCGGATCAGAGGGTCAGCTCTGAAACCCACAGGTTGAGGAAGAATGCAATGACAACACAGATGTAACATTGTGGTAAGAACATAACTTTTTTTGTTCTGCTTGTGCTATGTATAGGAGTCTTAACTGTGTAGCTCTGAAATATCCCTTCATATCGGTTAATCCCAGTACGCGCTGTTCAACTGGAAGAATCAGCTTATCCCACTTGACCCTTGCCATCTTCCCCTCCCAGATAAAGTCCTTCAGCTCTTTATTAATGTTATCCATAAATTCTCTGGTTTATAAAAAAAATATGCCTGACCTGTGCATTTTAACTTCTTGTATCTTACTATCCATATCCATATAACAAAGCTTCCATTTTCTCAGTTTTTGTATTATGTTTTGTTTGGTCACTTCCCACACATCCTTAGCTGCCACACCAGAATCATTTTTAATCCATACTCCTAAGTACCTCATTTTATCATGTCCCCATAAATATGGATATTGCTTAACCAATTCATATGCGGGTACATAGTTTACTGCTATTGCCTTTGTTTTAGCTTCGTTAGTTTTGTATCCTGAAAAGATCTGAAAGTGTCTCAAAATGTTACATAACACTGTAATATATATTCTACTTTTGTCAGATATAAAATATCATCTGAAAGTAGAGCCTGCTTTTCTTGGCTACCATACCAATTATATCCTTGAATTTCTGAGTCCATTATTTTTTTGACATTGTTATCTGCATTATATTTAGAACCAAAGGGGAAACAGGACACCCCTGTCTGGTTCCTCTGCTCAAGCAGAAATTGTCAGAGAGGACCCCACCTACTTTAATTTTTGCCTCCGATCCCTCATATGTCCTCCTAATCAACCTTGTAATTTTTTTTTTCAGGAAATGTGAATGCTTCCATTGCCTGCTCATAAAGTCCCAGTTTAGTTTTTCAACCGCTTTTTCTGCATCACCAACCACCAACAGCAATTCTCCATCCCTTTGGATCGCCTGTGTTCTGTTAATGTTGTCACATTTTTGCCTCTCCTCTACAAAACCACATTGATCCATATCTTTCAATGTTGGCATTACATTTGCCATTCTTTTAGTCATTATAGACGTTAGCACTTTATAATCCATGGTTTAGTATAGAAATAGGCCTGTATGAAGCTGTATCTAATGGATCTTTACCCTCTTTAGGTATAACAGTTACCATTGTTTTCTTCCTGGATGTTGAAACTTCTCCTTTTAAAATACGTTAAACAAAACCTTCCAGATCTTCATCAATTTTTTCTATTGTCCAGACTTCAACAGGAATACCATCTATTCCTGGGGATTTTGCTGTAGATTGGTTATGTATCACAACTTTTATCTCATCTCCTATCATAACCATTAGTAATTGAGCCTCATCCAACTCTAACCTTGACGTATTTAATTCTTTCATAAATTTCCGGTTGTATTTTTTCTTGATTTCCATATTTCTCTGCTTTATACAGATTTTCATAAAATTTCTGAAATATTTCTAATACCTTTACAGGATCTCGTTACCTTCTTTGAAAAACTGAAAGGCTGCCAGCTCAGTCAGATAGAATCTTGTAAATGTAAATCTAAAGATATATGTTATGATTAAACTATATGTTTTAGTGAGCTTCAAAAATATAACCACAGTGCACTCTGCTGGAAGAAAGCTGATAAGTCGAGCATTTTATGATTGTTTGTTCTCAAACTCGAAGCCATGATGTCTGGACCAGCAAGTTCTTTCTATTGTTTTGAGACCAGAGTTAATTGCTAGATTTTACATGTATAATGTCTTTTATTGCTGTGGCTTCCAGACCAGGTGCAAGATCAAAGAACTGTTAAACTCTGAGTTTCTGTTAGCCTGGGAAATTAAACCAGACAAGTCTCAAGAATGATGTCATCTAAAATGAGTCAGCAGTGATGTATTATCAATTTAAGACTTTCTCAGAGAGAGAGAATTAGAGCATTTGGATTCTGGTCTGAACCAGAACACATCAACTCACCAGCTCTTAGGCTTGTAAGTAGGATGTTTATTTAGAACAGTGACATCTCTTAGAAATAGATAGAAAATAGTAAGTTTAGTCTAGCTGTTTTCCATATTTATGTCAGACTATTCTACAGTATTATTTTAAGCATTTTCCTGTGACGTCTGAACTCTTGACTAGCACTGTGTTGAATTGAGGAGATTTGTCTTGTGTTTTTATTATTTATTATTAAATATTTTTAAACCTTTCAACTGTGGCTGTTTTGCGTAGAGTGAATTTAAGCCCTAGAGTACATTGCATGTATATAGTGATACTGTCCAAGCCACTCCAATAAGCCTTGCTGTTCATCATACTTACCAATTGAATAATAATATTGCACAGAAAAATTGGACACCCTTTGGTAAGGGCCTTATTAGTAGCTGATATTAGTGGTTGGTAGCAGTGGTTTATACCTTTATAGCTTGGGTAGAGAAGGGGGCATAGCTGGAGAACCTGTGCCAGCCTTCCCCAGGAGTGTCTGTGTGTTTGTATATAACTCGTATCTCAAAGTGTATGTGTGTGTGTGTCAGCTACTTGGGCAGGGACACGAAGCACTGGTTGAACAGAGAGGGTGCTGAAGGTTTAGCTTGACCACTAGGCTCAGACCTGTACCCTATAGCTGTGCCAGTGGGGGGTCTTATTGAAGATCTGGAGAGAAAAGGAGAAACCAGCCCCGGGCTGACTGTGATCTCTGTGTGCTCTTAAGGAAAATTGTACTTTACTGTGTGTGTACTTGTTATCCTTCCCAATGTAGATGCCCCTCACTGGTGTTAGTGGTGAGGATTGTGGCTCCTTGATTTCTGGGCCAGTGAACGGGTGTCGCACCTTCCTTGTTATCTGCTTCCTAAACTTAGCAGCAACCTTTTCTACTTTCTTTTACCTGAGTCATTGTGCTCTAGTGTTATCAAAAAACAGTTGCTTAACAGCAAGCTTTCCAAACTCCATGTATATTATTGAGGTAATCCCTTGTTTTCTGATTGGCATTCTGCAGTTGGTCCTCTTTTTGTTCTGTGAGATTCCCCCATTCTGCAGTATTTTAACGTTTGTCTGTCCCTCTAAATGATTGTTGTTGCTACTTAACCATAGCTCCTTTTCATTTATTTCCACCCTATTTTTAAATTACACCTTAATTGTATCCCACTCACTAGCTGTATTTTCAGAAGAAGTTTCTATCCTCTTGAATATCTCTTGAATAATCTCCACTTCCCATTCCTTAAATTCCTCTCTTTTCAACAGGTAGGTGGGAAAGGGCCAATTTCCTTATTTTTTTATTTTATTACCTTGTGTTTTTTTATTTTAATTATTGGCTCATTATCTGAAATAGTTATTGGGTGCAGATCAAGACCTTCAATTAAATGCACATGCTCCTGCGAAATGTAAATTCTGTATAGCCTAGTTGAGTTTTTATATCTTGGGGAATAATAAGTAAACGCACTCTGAACTTCTGTTACTGAAATTCATATCTTCCATGCCAAATATTTTCATAAATTTCTTAAAAAATCTACCCTCCTTTGTTATACTTTCCCTTCAGAGCCCCCCAGACACATCTTCGCTACTGCAAATCAAATTCCAGTCCCCACCTATAAGTAATATTCCTTGCTGAAAACTGATTATTTCTCCCAGAATTTTCATAAGCTCCATTATAGCAGTTTTGAGTGGAATATAAATACATGCCAGTATAATCCTCATCCCTTGCAGTAGTCCCTTAGCACTACAAATCTGCCATTATTATCTTTTTTATCATCTTCTATCAGTATCGGAGCTCCTCTTCCAGTTAATGTAAATACTTATCCTTTATCCCAGATATTCTGGTGAGTAACCAATCTGAAAACCTTTCTTCATCAAATTCACATGATCAGTTCTTTTCAATGTGTCTGCTGTAGCATAGGTATTTTCATTTACATGCTTTCTCTTAAAACTTGTTACTAAATCAATCTAAGGTCTTTAATCCAGTTATTCTCCCATGCAAGAATGAGAAAAACTACACTAGTTTTATTTTGTCATGCTCTTTTAACCAGGCTTTTTTTGACATTGCAGTGCCTACATTTCTTAAAACTGAACAATAAGAAAGAAAGAATGGAGAAAAAAAAACAGCAGCACCTATTTACAATCCCCATTATACTTAACTGAGAACTTTTACTTTGTAGCATACAAAGAAAACCATACACCACAAAAATAGTACTGTTAAAGGGGCACTATCTCATGACTAAATTGCACTTCTGCCTCGAACCGAAGCTGAGAACATTGCCACCCACTTTGCTAATCACCTCCCTGTTTGTGACGTAAGCAATGATGTTCTAACAATCCCCCCCACAGTATTCAGTTTTTTTTAAAGGTGCACGAACCTGTATTCCATTAATGTTTTACTTCCCTCTGGAATAAGACACTCGGTACTAGTGTTCCCTGCTTCACACAGTACTTGTTTCTGCCTTTTTTTTTTAAACAAGGACAAAAATAATAATTTCTAGCAAAAAGAAAGTTCCTAGAATAAAAAAGCCTGGTGTTACCATGCATTTTCTGATGAATATGCACTCTGAAATTCAAATGCCTGTCATTTAGCAAAAATTTGATACTTATTGATGTCCCAGAAAAAAATCAGAAAACCACAAATTTTCTGAGGAACAAAATCAAAATGTGAAACGAAAATCTGAACAGCTGAGAGGTGTGACACTGTCAATTTGCATGAGCCGATCTCAGTGCTTACCCGGTGAGACTACATGCTCCTGGTCTCCAGATATGTTTTTTCCCATACATTTTATAAATGTCCCTCCTCCCTGTGTCAGTAGTGCAGCTAGGGTGTGTGGATAGGGAAAACGCAATCATGTTTTTATGATCTTTCATTAATGCAATAATGGCTTTAAAAAGCTGGTATTGCGTTTGCGGTTAAACCTGAAAGCTGTTGCGCTTTATTTGTGGTCTAAACTGTTGCATCTGCTTGTTGCATTCTAGCAAGCAGTTTGCTACAGTTACAAGTAAAAAAAAAAAAAAGTGAACAGCTGAGGGGCACGACACTGTCAATTTGCACGAGCCGATCTCCGTGCTTACCCGGTGCGACTACATGCTCCTGGTCTCCAGATAGTTTTTTTTTTTCCCATACATTTTATAAATGTTGCCCCTGCCTGTGTCTGTAGAGCAGCTAGGGTGTGTGGACAGGGAAAATGCGATCATGTGATTACGATCTTTCATTAATGCAATATAGGCTTTTAGAAGCCGGTATTACATTTGCGGTTAAACCTGAAAGCTGTTGCGCTTTATATGTGGTCTAAACTGTTGCATCTACTTGTTACATTGTAGCAAGCAGTTTGCTACAGTTACAAGTAAAAAAAAACTATCAATAGTAAACTGGGGATATTGGTTACCGGATGATAACGGGAATATGTTGCTTATTACCAAATAAAACCATAACACATCTCCAAAAAGCTATAGATGTTTTTATGGTTTTCCTCTACTTAAAAGTCATGATAAAGTCATCAGCTGAGAATATCATTCCTTATTGAAATGAATCCACCTTCACTTAAACTTCATCAAAACTCTCTAATCATTAAGAGATTTCAAGAGGAATTAATATGCATGATATTTATGGAAAAGGAGAGCTTATACCTATTTATTTATTTTTGGTCAGTGTAATAATGACTTTTCATATTATAACAATATCAGCAAAATATCAAGCACAATTCTATTCAAAATACAAAAATATTCACAAGAAATGTACAGTAAGAATATTGACAAATGTGCTGTAACAATATTTAAAAATGCAACAGGAAAATGGCAATGCTCCACTCTGAACTATTCTAATGCAAGAATTAAACTCTCTCACACAGACACAGTTCAAAGAAAGCCTAGAAAATCACAACCACTGTCAAAAATCTAAGGAAGGTACCTTGCTATAAGGACTCCTACCCCCCCCCCCAAAAAAAAAAAGAGTAGACTAGGCTTGACAATTAAAAGATAAAATTGTAACATTTATTTATTTATTTGTTTGTTGCATTTGTTTGCAAGGAAAGTCTGAATGAGTATAAAACCCCTTTTAAACAGGAGACCCGGGAAGGAAAGCTCCACACAAAATAACAGTGATTACATGTACTGACAATTACAAAGTACAGTAGATAACACAATGAAATAAAATGGGAAACAAGAAATAAAAATGAGTATAACAATAGTATGCAAATGAGTACAAAAGCAGTGCAGAATAATCTAAAATAATACAAAGAAGACGACACAATCTGACATGTGTTGCTCTTGTGTAATGTTTTGTAATAGAAAGTAGTGGATTAGTTGTGCATTTTATGTTGTTTGTCTTTCGGCTTTTTCCCGGTAAGGGGTCGCCACAGCGGAACTCTGGTCTGCTAATGGTTGGCAGTAGATTTTTACAAAACGCCGAGGTGCCAGCTCGACACCCAACCTTCAACGAAGGCACGCCCATTTATGCACGCATGTCTTTCGAACGCTACCCAACCACGGGGAAGACGTGCAGACTCCACACAGAAGGCACTCCCAAGCCCAGCCGAGAATCGAACGGGAGAACCTCTTGCTGTGAGGTAACAATGCTGAGGTACCTGGAATAGAATAACATAGTAGGCTAGCTGTGGTTAGGGATTACACGCCTCTTAGCTGAAGAAATCGGGGCAAAGCCCAAAATAATGTGGGGCAAAGGCCCAAAAATAGGGCCAGATTTTAATTATTACTCTTATAAACTTAAAACATTGACAGAATAACAAGTTTTTCATTAGCATATTTTTTGAAAGGTATGAAGACTGAAACTCAAATGTTTGGCATTATTTAGTGATTTCAATCCTCAATGATGTACCAAAACGCCACAGACTTGATGAGGAACAGACCAAGCATATGAGGCAAAAATCTGAACATTCTATGAAAATCTGGACAGTTGAGAGGTATGAGGGATTATCAACTATATGGGAATGATACAATAAGTAATTATGAATGGTTAATTCATTAGAGTTTAACCTATTTTAAATGTTACTGCCTTTTGAACTTATGATTAAAGGCTTCATTCTAGCATTATACTTAAAAGATGCTGTGATTACTTATAAACACGTTATGAAATGTTCATGTTTTATAACAAAAAAATAGTATTGTAAACTGAACACTGAATCATCAGAAGGGTTAAATGCCATAAAAATTACCATCACTGAGGAGAGAGCATACAGAAGGCACTGGGAATATCTCAGACATATGCAGAGTTACATTTCCAAAGGTAAATCAACTTCTCAATCAATTCCTATTCCCTCCCGCCCCCCCAGTGGTATTACACTCACAAACACCTCCCATCTTTCCGGTAGCCAGCCACAGTGCTAACCCAACACTACCTCCTCCATCTTCCCACTACTATCACACCTCCTCAACTAACATGTACAAGCATACCTTACCTATGCTCACTGCATGCACTCTCCTTGCATATCTTACATCCTACCAAAGCTCTATCATTCCCGCACTCAACCACTACCACTGTACTACTACTCACACCACCACTCATGTCTCACCCTCACTCAGCTCCCCTCACACCAATTCAAGAACCATCCCTATGCACCCCCCACATATTCTACCAACTGTATTACTCTAACATAAAGCATCCCTACAACTTCACATAGTAACCCTCCCACCATACCTATTACCCAAAGAGCACAATCATAAAGTTTCCCTTATAAACAAACGCATTCAAAAACTGGGAAAACTAATAACCTCATGCATATCAAAACTAGCCCTAAGTGGAGATATCCACCCCAACCCTGGCCCTACCATCTCCAACCCCAATCCTCATAATCAGACTAGAAACCACAACTTCTCCCATATTACAGACAATAGAAAGCCAAATGACTTCCTTCTACTAAGCCTAAATATTAGAAGTATATCCAACAAAGTCCATGTACTCTATGCCACCATAGACTTGTACTCCCCAGATATAGTCATCCTGACAGAAACCTGGCTAAAACCTCACATTACCAGTGAGCAAATACTCCCTACAGGTTATGGCATACTAAGAGTAGACCGGCTAAACAAGAAAGGAGGCGGTGTAGCTATAATATTTAAACAGCATCTAAACATCCAGATCTTAAAATCATCAGCTCCACAAATAGGCAATGAAGAAATAATATATACCAACCTCAAAATAAACCAAAACAAAACCATCAACATAATTGGATGCTACTTCCCACCTGGCCAAAACATCCCTCCACTAGAAAACCTCCTCAGCTGGTCTACCCACCATCTCCTCCAAGAAACTATCATTTTAGGTGATTTCAATATTGACTGGCAATCCTGTTCTGGCAACCATCCAACCCATCATGTAAACCTTCATGGCTTCACCCAACTAGTCCAGTCGCCAACCAGGATAAATAAAAACTCCAGCAAGCACACTACCCTGGATTGGATACTAGTCAGTAAGAGCCCCAGTCATATATAACAGGCTGCTTATCAGATAGCCTCAGTGATCACTCCCCAACATTCCTACTGAAAAAATACCTATACCAAGCTAAACCGTTAGTCTACCGTCAGATACGTAAGATACATAAAAAATAAACTTTAACCCACTCACATTCATCTCATCCCTCAAATAATGTAACTGGCATCCTCTAAAGTACCTCAGTCTTGATGACGCAGTTGAATTTTTAATACTACCTTCCTGAGCATCCTTAATTACCATGCCCCCATAAGACTTTCCAGAATCAAAGCACAACTCTCCCCATGGCTACTGAAAACCACTAAGTCAGAAATGAAAAACAGGGATAAAGCCTGGGAGCACTGGCACAAAACCAAGACCCCCTCAACTAGACAGAAATTCCTAGAACTACGCAATAGAGTCAAAAAGCTAATAAAACAGGACACATTCCAATACTATCAGTCTGCCCTAGACTCCTCCGAACACAGCCCCAAACAATTCTGGTCCTCCATAAACTCCATCCTCCACCCAGGTAAAGTCAGTACCCCTCCTCCTAACATCCCTCACTCCTCAGAAAATATTGCTACCTCATTCAACACACACTTCACACAAACCATACTATCACTAGCTAAACAACACAACCCCCCTCCCCTCCAACCCACACCTTCAGCTACTAATCTCCCCACTGCCTTTTCTTTTTCTCCTGTACCTACCTCCAACATAAAAAACTCTTACCTAAACTTAAACCCACCAGATTAGCAGCAGACAACCTCCCAAGTGAATACCTACAAATCGCAGCTGATGCTCTGGCCTACCCAGTATCCATCTTGATTAACTGATCTCTGTCAGAAAGTTATGTTCCCACACTGTGGAAAGTATCACATATAATTCCCCTCCACAAAGGTGGACCCTCCACAGAACTAACCAATTACCGCCAAATAGCTATTCTCTCTCCACTCTCCAAAATACTAGAGAGATGCATACATTCTCAGGTCTCAGACTACCTCCTTACTAACAACCTCCTTTCCAATACTCAGCATGGTTTCCGACCAAACCATAGCACCACCACTGCCTTACTCTCCTTTACTAACACTATCCTTCAGCATAAAAACAATGGCTATCTCTCCTCTGCTACTTTCCTAGACCTATCTAAAGCATTTGACATGGTTCCACACAAACAACTTATCTCTGTCCTCAATAACCTATCCTTCTCACAATCGGTCACCAACTGGTTTCAGAGTTACCTGTTTGACCGCCAACAATCCGTTGTATGGCAGAATGACAACATATCTCCCCAACTACCTGTCTCCATAGGGGTTCCCCAAGGATCCATCCTTGGACCACTACTCTTCTCTGTTTTCGCAAATAATCTAGCCTCTGCCACCACACATGGCACACTCATACAATACGCAAATGACTCTACCATCATCTGCTCAGCCCAGTCCTTACCCAAACTGCAAAAAGTCACACAGGAAGCCTTTTCCTCTGTTGAAACTTGGTTATCCGATGCCCAATTAATACTCAACCCAAGCAAAACTAAACTACTCATCTTCCAACCCACTAAACATACTCAAAACAACTCTCACTTTAACATCACAGCAAAAGACAACACCACTATATACCCAACTGAACACACCAAATTGCTAGGAGTGGAAATAGACAATAAACTAAAATTTGACATTCACATATCCATGACCATAAAAAAAGTCCACAAAAAACTAGGAGCGTTGTACAGAAATAAGCATCTTCTCACCAAAGCAGCAAAGATTTCAATAGCAAATTCCCACCTTATCTCCATCCTACTTTATGCCTCTCCAATATATACCAACCTAAGGCAATGCGATCTAAACAAGCTAGAGACCTGCTACAACAAAATTGCCAAATTTGTCACAGGGGCATCCTACCGTAGTCACCACTGTCTCTCACTTGCTGAACTGGGCTGGCTTGAACTCCCTCACCTCCTTCAATGGTATCAATTCTCACTTGCCCACAAACTAGTAAACCATCCACTAAATGTCCCATCCCTCCAGAATCTACTCCAACCCTATCGCACCACCAGACCACTAAGATCCAGCAACAAAAATCACTTGCAGATCACTAAAGCCAATAACTCTGCTGGTGAAGCACTATTCTCTTGCACCATAGCCAAATTATGGAACTCCCTCCCACCCACAATTACCTCCGTACCATCATGCACCCACTTCAAAACTTTACTAAAAGCGCACCTAAAAACATGCTGGCTATGCCCTTGCAACTCCCACTCTAATATCACCCACCCCATCCAACCACTACCTTTCATTCCACTCCACTAACTACCTTGATTATAGCAAGCTCAGATGCTCATAAGCCTAGTACTTATGCAGCAGGAACTTCTTATTTTAACCTTTGTTAATGTCTGTTATGTACTTCACAAATAAAGATTCTAGTTGTCTACTGATGTACTATGTTCTTCATCTGTAAATATGTTGTAAGTAATTGCTATGTAAATTGTTAATCACTATGTAATCCAATGTAACTACTGTCTGTTTATTTTAACTGTGGAGCTTTTCTCCCTGGGCCTCTGCTGAAAATGGACCTACGTCCAGTCGGACACCCCTGGTCAACAAATATAAATAAATAAATTTATTTTAGACTGAATCAGACAGCAGAAGAACAAACTGAAAGCACAGCTTTCAAAGCTAATATTCCTATGTGCTACTCATTCTGTGGAAGTACTGAACTCTTTTAGACATTTGACTTTTCCTTTATTTTTTCCCCCTACAGTGGAAGCTGCTAATGTGCAAAAAGATCATAAAAGCTACAAATACCCATGAACTACCACATAGGCAGTAGCCTACTAAACACCAAAAGTGTGATAAGAGACCCTGGGACACAGGTGGATAGTAGTCTCTCCTTTGATAATCGTGTTGCCACAGTAGTCAGAAAATCCTTCTACATGGCACATCTCATCACAAAGGGGTTCTCCTCCAGAAAAAGAGAGGTCATCGTTCCTCTCTGCTCATCCCTTATTAGACCCATCATAGAGTACAACTCCCCGTTTGGCATGTACCTCGCAAGACATCTGCAACAGCTGGAAAGGCCACAGAAATACCTCACTAAGAGGATTACTGGCCTCAAGCAGATGCCATACGCCGACAATCTCAAAAAACTCCAGCTCTACTCCATCGCATATTGCCTACTCAGAGGCGACTTCTGCCTAATGTACAAAGCCATGCCTAACTCAGACCTGATGGACATGCTACACTTAAAGAAATCCCAACCTCTCCGAGCCACACGCTCCAGGGACCTAAACCTCACCACAATAAACAAAACTTGTTGGAGAGATAGATTCCTGTCGTAGAGACTTTCCCTGCTCTGGAATAGGCTGCCCATTCATGTCAAGCAAAGCTCCTCATTAGCCCTCTAAGAGAAATCTTGACAATTGGATGGGTAATAGGAAATTCACCCCAGGAATCATTGCTGTGGCTCTGCTCGACAGGAGCACAGGAAAATAATTTTCTTGGGTGGCGAAAGCCAGGGAACTCGTTTGGCTAAGCTTGTATAGGCCCTTGGGCCAATAGCCTAGTACTTACCTATGAACCTATATAGCTGCTTTAATATAAGGGTAATGTGGTACTGTTTTGCCCTCATTGTTACATTCTGCCAGCATTTGGGGCTGGCCTGTGGTATTAAACTGCTATGATGTTTGCTTTCTAGCACAGTAAATAGTCCACATATTAAGCTATCTTGATGATTTGCAAGGATCTTTTTGTCTGCAGTAAAATAGCTATATATTTTAATATTAAACCACTACTTGTGCATTATGTCCAAGGATTATGTATATATATATATATATATATATATATATATATATATGGGTCTAGGATATATGGCCGAAAATCCATTTGGCCGAAAATACTAATGACAGTGTATATGCCCTGTTCCCCACTGTAGTGCGATCTCTGAGTGAGAATAATAAAGTAGGGGGGCACAGCCCCCCCACAAGAGGGGTGTGGAGGAGCATAGCTCCCCACCCAGTTCAGTTTAGTAATGTCTGCCATTATTTAATATTGTCTAATTAGGTGGGGGTCTATGCCCCCCACATCCCCCCTTACTTTAATATTCTCACTCCGAGATTGCACTACAGTGGGGAACAGGGCATATGCACTGTCATTATTGTTTTCAGCCAAATGGATTTTTGGCCTTATGGATTTTCCGTGGTTTGGACCCTATGTTAGAAAGTTTCAGCCAAATGGATTTTCAGCCATATATCCTAGACCCATATATATATATATATATATATATATATATATATATATATATATATATATATATATATATTTATATTTGCACAGTACGGTTACTTATGCCTGTGCATAGCATTTGTTTTTTGCAGTGTTCTTTTGGATTTGAAACAGCAGGGTATCACGTTTTATAGTTACATAGGTGCAGTTGTGTACGTTTCATGTGAAAATGGGTTGAGCATTGTAAAAGGGTGATCATGAAAATGGGTGCTTAAATGATGGTGTTTAAGAGTGGTCTGTTATCAACACTTGTTTAGGAAAAAAAATGTTATCTACATCTTCTCAACTCGTAGCAAGTGATAAGTGTCACACGTTTTCAGAACATGTAGGATTAGTTTTCCATTTATTAGATTATTAGTTTCTCAGTGCTATAAATACGGAGATCTAGCAAAAAGCTTAGTCGTTAATAGAGTTGATTCTATATATGTTACCTCCTTAACAGAGAATAAGTTGTTTTGTACATTCGTCCTGTGTTACTATTTTTCTTTGACTTAGTGTGCTTGTCACCCGCTGTTTTTTTTTTTTTTTCGAAGGTTGGTAGCCTTGATAGATGGTATTGTTATACATTCTGAAAATGTTTTATGCACTTCCCTGATACAGCACAGAAATTGCAACTTGCTGAACCAAAAATGCAGGAGCTCGGGTAGTAGATGCCACAGTAGTACTTTGTATAGCCTAGCAGTTTTGGTAGTTGCATTTTTATAAATCTTCCAAAACTTGTCCATGATGTGTACTATTACATCTAGATTTAATAGATTTGGCAGTTGGGAACATGACATCTAGACTTATTAGATTATGCCTAATTTTTTTTAAACACCCAAACATAACGTGGACTGTGACATCTACACCTGTTAGGTTGGATAGTCGCATCTCCTAAAATTTTCATTATATCTGTATATTTTGGACTGTGATATTTAGTAATAATACCTAGCATTTAATGTGTTTTATTTGTTTACCATTTGTTAACTGTAGTTTGACTGTGGTAGTAGTAGCTTTTTAACAGATTGCCTGGGAGCAAAGCTCCATTAAATAAATAAATCATTGTGTAATTATATATGATGGTACGACTGTCAGTTTTTCAAGTACATCATTGATGTGTGAATATAATATATGCAGTGTGTGTATATATATATATGTGTGTGTGTATGTGTGTGTGTGTATATATATATATATATATATATATATAAACAAGGTATGTAAGGTAATAAACAATAAAAATATATTTATTGTTGTTATTTGTGGAATTAAGAGCAAGACTTAAAGCCAGATTTTATGTACTACCTATATATTTAAACTGAACAAGAGTTAAGGACTGAAATCTGATGATAGTTTATAGTCATGTGTATGTAATTTTTTTTATTTGTAAATGTAATTTGAGTGCAGTTACTGGTTCTTAAATTCTTAAGTTCCACACCAGAGGTCAATTCCTCATTGATCAGATCCGACCACAAGCTAATCACCCTAGACATCCACATCCTGCTCCCACCCCCCATTAGGGAAACCAAGCTAAAAAATTTCTCCAAAACCAACTTAACACTTCTTGAGACAGAAGTGGCAAACTTCACGTCACCCATGCAGACGGACAAGAGAGGTACGACTGCTGAATCCTACACAAATGCACTTTATAAGCACTTACACGAGTGCATGGATTGTGCAATTCCAAACAGAATCAAGACCCTCTCCTCCAAAAAAAGGAAGCCAATCTGGTGGTCCCCCCTGCCATAAACAAACTTTACAACAGAAGAAAGAAACTGTTGGAAAAAAGAGTAAAATCCCATGATATGAGGAACTCCCTGGTCAGCCTCAGTAAGAAGCTGAGATCCCTCATAAAATCCTCCAAAGCTAGTGACGACAACAAAATCGCCACTCATTCTAAAGACAACCACAAAGCATTCTATAGCTATGTCAAGAATCTCAATGGCAACACTCAGATCTGCTCCGAGTTGCAGCACAATGGCGCTAAATATACAGAACCAACTGATATTGCCAACATCCTGGCAGATAGGTTCAGTGCTAACTTTACCCCTCTCTCACCCCCTGAAGGGCCCATCTCTATACCGGAAGAATGCAAAGTTCCTGTAATCACGGCTGCACAGGTAAAAACCACACTCTCCAAAGCCAAGAACACAGCAGGGACCTGACAACATCCCAGGCCGCTTTCTACACAAACTACAGAATGAACTGGCACCCCACCTAAGCACCATGTTCAATCATAACCTCACCTCAGGCTTTGTGTCCACTGAATGGTGCACAGCAACGATTATCCCATTCCACAAAGGGGAGCTACCATGGACCCCTAGAACTACCTCCCCCATTAGCCTAATGAGCCTGGTCTGCAAGGCCATGGAATGTATCCTCATGGAACTTATAAACAAAGACTTTGATAATCTCCAAACTCTGGACCCCACCCAGTTCGGGTTTGTAAAAGGCAGATCATGTATCCTAAACCTGATAGACTTCTTTGAAGCAGTCACCAAAGCTGTAGACGAGAGTAAGGTGGTTCACACAGCCTATTTAGATCTCGCCAAGGCTTTTGACACCATCCCCCACTCTGGAATTCTAGATAAACTCAGTAAACTAGGTATAAATCCCTATGTCACAAGATGGGTGGCCAACTGGCTCAGTGACAGAACCCACACTGTGAAAGTAGCAGACTCCAAATCTGACTTCAGACCAGTGACAAGTACCACAGGTTTCAGTCCTGGATCCTCTCCTGTTTGGTATCTACCTTTCTGAAGTACAGGCTAACACAGAAGGTTTTTCGCTAATGAAGTTCGCAGATGACTGCAAACTAGGAACCATAATCAAAACTCCTAATGATGTGGACATCCTACAAAAGGGCCTCAGTGAGACAGATGCCTGGTGTCAAAGCCATGGCCTCAAGCTGAATGCCAAAAAGTGAATTGTCATCCCCTTAGGTAAAAAGAGTCTATATTAAATATTCGAACACTTAACTGTTCGAATCACTAAAGAATGAACATTGGTGATCGAACAGTTAAATGTTCAAATATATTAAAAAAATAAATAAACAAACAAAAGAAAAACTAATATATTAAAAAAAATGGAAAGTAAAGGTTTAAGCAGGGGGGCAAGCCCCCCTGCACACCCCCCACACCCCCCCGCTACTTAAATATACCAACTCCAAGATCGCGCTACAGTGTAGGAAAATGGGAAATTTTCCATTTCCGCACTGTAGCACACTAAAGTGCGATCTCGGAGTTGGACATGCTCCACTTTAAGAAATCCCAATCCCTTTGAGCTACATGCTCTAGGGACCTAAACCTTGTCACCACAATAAACTTGAACATGCTGGAGGGATAGATTCCTGTTCCAGAGACTTTCCATACTCTGGAACAAACTACTTATCTATATCAAACAAAGTTCCGCATTAGCACTCTTCAAGAAAAATATTGATGATTGGATGGGAAATAGGAAATTCACCCTCACCTCTGGGGCTCTGCTTAAAAGGGGCACAGGAAAATATTTTTTTGGGTGGCGACAGCCAGGGTTCCTTTATGGCTAGGCTTATATAGGCCCTAGGGCCAATCGCCTAGTACCTACCTATGATGCTTGGTATAGTTGAAAAAGCTTTTTTAAGAACAGGATGATCATTCCAAACAGAAAGTGAAAACTAGTTCAGTAAGTGTAGCTTGTGCAAAATGACCAAGCATATAAATAGGGCTCTTATAACTGTATACATAGGTTTATTATCACTTGCTGAAGATATCAATCGCCACTGAAAATTGTTTCTTAAAATTTGTTATATTACTTAAAAAGTTGAGTAAATATATAAAACAGTCACACAATTCTCAGTTTGTGGTAAGAGAAGCCTGAGTCAATTAATTTGCTTGCTAATTGTTCTAAAATTGCTACAGTCATCCTTGTATTTCTGTCAAGTGTGATCTTGGACATACTGGATTAAACAATGGGTGCCAACAGAGGTGAAAATGCTCATATCCAACTTGATGAGGTGATAAGTGCATTGGTTTCTGGCTTGGTATTCACTTTAATTTCATTGAATGAGATATTTAAATGCTGAGCCGTTAAAAAATGTCTTATGCATTTCAATGTATGTATTTATCTGAATGTGTTTACCAGTGTAATCTATGCATGCATTCATTACAAAGTAGTAAAGTCCGATATTGTCTAGGTGCATCATGTGGAGAGGCAAGGCTTGGGTTAATTGTTTGGGGGGTGGGTATACTGTTGTGTAAAATAATATGTGTATCGCTTTCTACAGACATCCACTCAGTTGTGGAATTCACAGTAATAATGGAAGGTTGGACAAGAGGTTAGTGCAGCCTTTTTTTATTAAATTACTACATTTTTAAATAATGTGCGGTGGTGGTGCTGCGGTAGCGTTGTTGCCTCACAGTAAGATGTTGTCCTGTTCGATTCTCAGCTAGAGCGTCTTCTGTGTGGAGACATGCGTGAATGGGTGTACCTTCATTGAAGGTTGTGCGTCAGGGCTGGCAACTCGGCATGTAAAAATCTACTGCAAATCATGTTGTGTGTCAGGGCTGGCAACGCGGCACATAAAAATCTACTGCAAATCATTAGCGGACCGGAGTTCTGCTGTGGCGACCCCTAACCGGGAAAAGCCAAAAGACAACAACAACTACATTTTTAAATAATTTTACTTTTTGTGGTTGGTGATAGTGGGATTATAAATGACTGTCATGATTTGCTATAGATGACCTGAATTTTGGAATAAGTTTTACAGATAATGACGATATTCTGCTGTTTAAGCTCTGCTGTAGAGTCCGTACAAGTCATCTGGAGAAGCAGGTAGTTTTGTAGGAGATGGCTGCTCGAAGAATTAATGGGACTTGCTGACATTACAGTTAAGTGAGCATTTTTTTATGTTTGGGAGATTCTGAATTTAACTGTGTGTTACTGATGGCACCTCTTGTGTTTGTATTCATTATTGTAGAATTTTAAGTAGACTGTAGGTATCTGATGTATTTCTTGTTTCCATGTCACATGGTTTATATAGTGTAAAGTTTTGTGTTATATGTTTAATTTTTTACAGGTTGCTAGTTTTCATGCTCTCTGAGTGCAGTAATTTCAGTGTGTGTTTGTGTTAATGCAGGAGTGTCATTTACATTGCTAACGGGCTATTTCTTCATTGATTGCTTGGGAGTCTGATTTTCTAGGAAGTTTACCATGTTCTTTTTGCTTTGCTCTGCAGGATTTTAGCTCAGCTGAAAAGATGTGGCCATTGGTGAATGCTTTAATGTGGCTTATTAGTTAGGTATTTTTACACAATATGTATTGTGTTTTCCTTTTGTGGATAGTGGCAATAAGTTCAGAATTAGTTTGGTTGAGGGGTTGTGAAACCAGAGTTGTCACTTCACCTCCTGTGCTGTATGTGCCACTGATTATGGCCATGTTTTTTGCTTAGATACTGGGATCAGTTTTCTTGCTGGCTCAATTGAAATAACGGTCCACTGCACACAACAGCATGGCTCCAGTGAGACATTCTGGTACATGCTTACAAGCCTACTAAAGGATGTTAAAGGTTAGTACATGTTTTTATGTATGCCATTATTTAAATTGTTTTTCATTACTAATGTCTTCCGGCTTTTTCCAGTTATGGGTCGCCACAGTGGAACTCTAGTCTGCTAATGATTTGCAGTGGATTTTTACAGTGCCGAGGTGCCAGCCCGACGCCCAACCTTCAAAGAAGGCATGTCTATTCACACTCGCACCTACCTGCATGTCTTTAACATCACTCGACCACGGGGAGGACATGCAGACTCCACACACAAAGCGCTTCAGCCGAGAATCGAACAGGATAACCTCTTGCTGTGAGGTGACAATGCCAACTGCTGCACTACCGTGGCCAGGGCTTTAAGTTGTCTTTCATTATTTATGTCAAATCTTAATTTGTTGTATATGTTGTAGGAATAAAGAAGTATGAATGATTTATTCAGTGTATAGTTGTGCCATGTTTTGTGCATAACTAGTAGGTTCAGAGGTTTTTACTAGACTAATGACCACCACACCAGTGTCATTACAAGTCCAAAATCAGGTATAACTTTTAAATATTACCCTAATTTGTGTTAGTAGGATAATAAATTGATTTTGAACAACATGGATTTTTTAAAGACCAAGAAGTATGAAACTATAATGTCTGACATTACTGACTGTAGTTTTCAGTGATTTCCCAGAAAATGAAAACATTCATATAATAATAATATGAGGCAAAATCAGGGATAGTGGAGTAGTATGGAATAATTAATGACCAGTAATATTGCTTTCATATTTTTTCAGTCTGATGATTTCTGTTGTGGTGTAGGTGACCACTTATTTCCACAGATGTCCTTATATGTGTGTAATTTTTTCTTTATTTCCATTTGGGTTCTTGTTGCAATCACAAGATTTATATTATATTATAATATAATTATAATATAATATAATATAATATAATATAATATATTACTGGGGTGAAGGCAGAGTAAACATTTGTAAGGACGAGGTCAAGCATGATATTTGTCTGATGTCTGACTACCGGGAGAGTCAGACTGGGTAGGTGTCCATTTTTATTGGAGGCCCATGGAAAAAAGTTCAGCAGTATTTCAAATGCAGTTTGAAAACAGTTTGTAATGCCTCAAAAATAAAAGAAAGCATTTACAGTTTAATTATACCAAATTGGACATAATGTGACAAAATCAGTTAAAATAAAGACAGCTTATATAACAAACATTTAATTATTAGAGAGGTTTTAGACAGTTTTTAGACGTTAAAGGTAAACTAGTATAATACATACAGGAACTGCAATATGAAGTCAAGGAAATGATAAGTTATTACATATCTAGCTAAAGTTAGGAAGTGAGTCAAAAGGGAGACTATGGAGGTGTAAGGTAGGTATAGGAACTAGTTCATATTTATAAATATTGTTATCCTAAGGTTAAGCAAAAACAGAGACTCATTTTGGCTAAGAACTATTTCAGAATGGTTTTGAAGGATTGTTCTGATGGATAATAGGTAAGGAGTCCCAGGCCTTAGAAACATGGTATAAATATAGATCATCCCCTGCAGATTTGATGGGGATGTGAACAGAAAGGTTTCTCCTCACTGAGTCATACTGATGGAGTACGAACATAGTTGTATAGAATGGTATTTATTTAGTGTTAGACAAGCAAATGGTTGCTGGCTAATATTGTAGGTGGGAAGAAGCTATGTGTATGTTAGTTAATGGGTTAGTTCTAACCAATTAAGGCTTTCAGTACTACACAGTAGTGGGTTTTAAAAGGGGCATTTGTTGCCAATTTAGCCACTTTGTTATAGCATTGCTCAAAGTTTGCTTTTGGTGCAGCATTATATTAGACGAGTACCTCAAACTTAGTTCTGCACAGATATGGGTGTGTCTGTTGTGATTGAAAGGGAAAATGGGAATGGAAACGCACAATGACTGGCAGGCATGCTAATTTGCATGTCACGTCATGTTTTTTTTTTTTACTGGAAACTACTTAATATTCACACACGAACGAGCTCTAACCCCATCAAGCAGCCATTAGTGATTAACAGGAAGTAATTATTGCTGTCACTCCTTGTTTTTGCAGGGGGGCAAGCACCGCTGCACCCCCTTGTGGGGGTGCTGCGCCCACCACCCCATCCTGCTTCTTTACACAGGTGGATGCTTGAAAGACAGGTGACAAGTTAAGCTCTGAACAAATGCTGTGCAACGGTGCTGTTACCATTTCTTATAAAATATTCAGCCGGTAAAATGTAACACTCAATATACTGTAACACTCAATACAGTTTACAGAAACTGTCTTGTGGTGTAACCTCTGTCTGATTGCATGAATGAAAAGTGACATGTGTTAAAGTAAAAAAAAAAAACAACAAAACATAGAAACAAAAATCTACTCCTGTGCTCTTGTCGCGCCCACAGAACCCATTCATCAATATTCATGTCTGCACTTTGGCCCACAAATGAATATTCAGCCAGTTTCAGGAACTGTCGGCCTGGAGGTGCGTTTAGGGTGGGATTTGCTACTGTGCATCCTGCGAGGTACATCTCTAATATTTTACGTTTGGTGCTGCCTGAAAGTTAGTAAGAATGGGTGCTCCATAAACTAGTGAGGACAGGTGCTAAGTTGTGGTGAGTGTAGCTTTAGTTGTGTTTGTTAGAATGTTTCTGGATCTCTAAAGCATTCCAAGTTTTTGGTAAGTTTTCCTATGCATTTTTGTATGCAAATTTCAAATGTAAGATTATAAGTTCATAGGTAAGGGTAAGTACTAGGATAGCTGCTCTTGCTGGCCACTTTATCTAGCTAATTTCCCTTTTTATGTTTCCAGTAGGTTATAAATTGGTCTTACCTGTCCCAAGGTTGATAATTAAATATTACCCTAATGAGAATAACTGGGATCATACCATAGATAATTTGAGTGGACTCATGCATGGTATAAAGCATTTAGGAGCTGCATATGTCCATTTGTAATGCATGGGGAAGTTCAGGGGTAAATTTTCTGTTTCCCATCCATATACCTTGATTGCACTTGAAAATGGACAAGGAGGAACTTTGTTTTATGTGGATGGGGAGTCTGTTCCACATCAGTTGTATCCTTTGTGAAATATACCTGTCCCTCCAAACGGTTCTATTAATGTTGCAGAAGAGGTTTAAATGCCTAGGCAAAGCATTTCTGATGATATCTGACTTGCTGATGTGCAGTAGATCCATTAGTAATAGGTCAGAGGATGCCTTCTATGCCAGACACAGGTCACATCTTTGGAGTTTGTAGGATACTGACGGGTTTCAGTCGGTCCATATAGGACCTGTTGTTTAGGCCTTGTATCCTTTCAGTAAGGTCTCTGTGTGATCTCCAGTTGTTGCATGTGTCTGAACACATACATGCCAAAGGGGACATTATGTGCAGTCATTGGCCTAGTCAAGGCTGAGTAAAGGGGGTCAAAGACATCCTTGGATCTAGACACAATCCCTTTGTTTATAGTCTGTGCAATATAGAAGGACTTTCTTACAACAGACACTTGTTGGTCAAAATTTAAGTCACTGTCCACATAGGTTCCCGAATCCTGAACAACTGGGTCAAGTCTTAGGGGCATATTGTCAGTGTGGTAGTTCCTAGGGGTACATGACTTCCCAAAAGATACAATAATGGATTTTTGGGTATTTAGATGTCCTTCAAGAATGCAACTGCAGTCATAACATATGGGTTGTCCTGCCTCAGGCAGCCCTCGGTCTGCCGAATTCCAAAGTCTGGGTCCGGCGTCTGCTGGTGTCGCCTCCTCTCCGACGTCACCACGGCTGGAGTATAAAGGCATCGGCCGCCATCTTCTTCAGTCTTTCTTGCCCGGGTGCAGAAGCAGTTCGGCCAGCTCCTGTGTTTTCAATACCGAAGTCATCTAAAAGCTAAGTACCCCGTTGGGGAGCATTTATTCTTGCCTCAGCCGATGTCAGAACAAATTGAGAAAGTTAATAATTGTTTGTCTTGTGGTAAACAAATACCTCATAAGGACTTCCATTCTCTCTGCCTTCCTTGCCTGGGCCCAGACCACGACGTCTCGGCCTGTCCTGCCTGCACTTGCTTTAATAAGCGCACTCTCAGGCGCCGGGCAGAATTCGCCGAGGACTTTTTCGGTGAATCTTTTGCGTATATCATGCTGTCGGATCAACCGACTACCCAATCTGCTAAAAGCAGGACGGGACCAACATCCTCGGCCCGCGTCAACTACCGATGCTACTCCCAAACCCTCTGCTAGTGCTCCGGTCCATTCGGAAGTGGTAAATCTACCGCTCCAGGCCGACGACACAGCGTTAACACTACCTTCGGTCTCGGAGATCTCTCCGGTGCTGGTTGTTGATTTTCCTCCGAGCGAAGTTCTGGATCTACCCGACACCATTTCTGTGGACAAGGTTACGCCTGCAGGGCTGCTAGGCCTCCTGTATCCATGTCCATCAAGGCCTTTGCTAAGGCCGCCAGCCAGGCCAAGGCCCATCCTAGACCTACTGCCCAGGCCCCTTCTTCTGATAAGCAGATCATGTCTCTGGCTGCTGATCTTATTTCCCTTATCAGGGGTCTCAGCCTCATCCGAAAGGGGTTCCCAGCCACCTGCAGAGAAAAGGCCCAGGACTGAGCAGGCGGACGACCTCTCCTCGGATGAAGCCTCTGGGGATTCTGAACATTCTGATATCCAAGAAGAATCCTTCCAGGCCTCGGACTCTGATGCTGAGGAATCAATCGTTCTGCCTTTTTCATTTGGTGAAGTCCTGCACTCCATGAGGGAACATTTTCAATGGCAGGGTCAGGAATTCTCTGACTCTAGGAAAAGGCCTTCCTCAAGCTTCTCCAGCACAGGCCTTTAGCTATTCCACCTGTTATGGATGTTTTGGCTGGTGTTTTCTCTGACTCCAGTGCTAACCCTGATTCTCTTCCTCCTGCTCCTGTCAAGCCGGACAGATATTATAGGGTCCCTGACACTCACAAGCACCTTTTTAAGGCCCACTCTGTGGATCTAGAAACTATTTCACAGGGCCCCAAGGGAGTGGCTACCTCCTCTGCCAAAAACCCACTGCCAGCAGACAGGGAAGCAAGGTCCCTGGAGAGATGGGGTAAAAAAGTATATACTTCTACTACCCTGGCCATGAGGTCACTAAATTGCCTGTTTTACATGTTTCAGTACCAGGATTTTCTCCTGGATGATTTACAGAAAAAGTTAGCTTCTCCTGAGCCTATTGATAAAAAGGCATTGCAGGGTCATATACATAGCACTCAGCAGGTTAATAACCATTTTCTACAGTGTGGTAATGATGCACTGGAAGCTTCATGTAGGGCAGCTATGACTGGGGCTGTGATACGTAGACATGCTTGGTTAAAGGATCAGTCTTTGCCTGACCATGTTAAAGCAAAGTTACTTGATGCGCCTTTGGAAAAACAGAAGCTTTTTGGTGCTAATGCACAAGATGTATTGAAATCCATAGAGGAAAAAGCAAAGTCAGTACAGACAGTCAAGGATTTCCTTCAGGTTCAGCCACCCAGATTCAGCAGAAACTGGCCCTCAAAGAATTGGTCTTTCCCAGCTCAGACAAGTTTCAAAGGGGAAAAGGCAGACGTGCCCGAGGCAGAGGGCAATACAGAGGATCTTACAGGGGACGCCAATGGCAACCTCCAAATCAAAGAAGTGGTGCAGACAGTTCAGCTGCACCCCAAGGACAATCGCAATGACTTGATTTTCACTCCACCTACAAAGGTTCAAAGAGAGGCACCCTTGGGTGGAAAATTATCCTTATTCTCAGAAAACTGGCATATCTTAACCAAGGACAACTGGATTCTGGATTTGATAGACAAAGGTTACAGATTCCACTTCCATACATTACCAATAAGACAAGGCATGCCAAACCTGCCACATCATCAAAGGGCAGAGGCATTCTCTTAAGTATCCGAGCTGTTAAGCATAAAAGCAATAGAAAGGGTTCCTCCTCAGGAGCAAGGCCAGGGATTTTATTCAAGACTGTTCCTTGTTCCAAGAAAAGAAAACAAATGGAGACCCATACTGGACTTGTCATTACTAAACACTTCTCTCATAGTGCCAAAGTTCAAAATGCTGACGTTACAGCAACTCCTTCCCATGCTGGGCAAGGGGTCTTGGCTGGTCTCTCTGGACCTCAAGGAGGCATACCTGCATGTCCCAATCAGACAAAGTTGCAGAAGATACCTCAGATTTCTTGCAGGAACAGAGCATTATCAATTCTCAGCATTGCTGTTTGGCTTATCTACTGCGCCCAGAGTGTTCACAAAATGCCTGGCATCAGTAGTGGCACACTGCAGACTGCAGGGGATACAAATATACCCCTACTTGGACGACTGCCTCATACAAGCAGACAACAAACAAACCTTAAAAGAAAATTTGGCCTATGTCATGCATCTACTGCAGGCCTTGGGATACATAGTCAACATTCAGAAGTCAAAACTACTGCCATCCCAACGGATTATTTTCTTAGGAGCCAAACTGGACACAGTAAACCAAATGGCCTACCTCACAGAGGAAAAACAGCAGCATTTACCAGAGTACTTCAAAGGTCTAGCAAAACTCTCCCAGCTGACTGCAAGGAAAATCCTGCAGGCCCTGGGGTTCATGGCATCTTGCATCCTTCTGATACCTTTGGCAAGACTTCATATGAGAAAGCTGCAATGGTACTTAAAAAACGTATGGTCTCAACACAGCCAAAGCCTAGAGGACATAATTCCACTTATTCCATGTCTGCAAAAAGAATTTTTATGGTGGGCTCAAGCCTGTCAGCAAAACAAAGGTATGCCTTTCAACAGACTTCAAGCAGGCCAAATGATTACAACAGACGCCTCAGACCATGGATGGGGGGCGCACATGGAGGGCAGATGCATTCAGGGGCAATGGACCCCAAAGGAAAGACATCTGCACATAAACCAAAAGGAAATGTTGGCAGTGATACATGCAATCGAGACTTTCGAAAAATCACTACAACAAGGACATTTACTGATGAGAACAGACAACACCACTGTCATGTGGTACATAAACAAGCAGGGAGGCACTCACTCTTATCCCCTCTGCAGACTAACAATGCTTCTCTGGGAAAAATCCCTGAGCCTGAAGATACTTGTACAATCCCAGTTTGTACCAGGCAAGGACAATGTACTGGCGGACAACCTGAGCAGAAATTTCATGGATCCACACGAATGGATGTTGCATCCTCACATTTTCTCTCAACTGACGAAGACATGGGGAAGACCGGATGTAGATCTTTTCGCATCCCACTTAAATCATCACCTGAAAAAGTTCTGCACAAGGACTCACCATCCTCTAGCCTGGAAGACGGATGCTCTCTCCTTCAGCTGGAATTCTCTAAAAATTTATGCATTCCCTCCTCTGCCTCTGCTGCCCAAGGTGATTCTGAAGATCAAAGCAGAACAACCAACAGGTATTTTGATGGCTCCAGACTGGCCAAGGCAACACTAGTACCCATTGCTACTGACCATAACTCGGACCAAACCATGGCCTCTGACCCTATGGCCCCTGCTCCTAACACAACACAATTACAGGACTGTACATCAAGATCTGAAATCATTACACCTGACAGCCTGGAGGCTAACATGACTTCTCCACCTACCTCTCTATCAAAATCGGTTCAGGAGATCTTGCTGGAAGCTCGTAGACCTTCCACAAGAAAAGCATATTCAGCCAAATGGAAGAGATTCAGCATCTGGAATGCCAACAGGGGTCAGGACACAGCATTACCGAGTATACCTCAGATTTTAGAATACTTGGCAGAACTACTTCATACTGGACTTTCATACTCTTCAATAAAGATTCATGCCTCAGCAATCTCAGCAAAATACAACTGTGACCCTCCAGTGTTTTCTCATCCCTTGCTAAGGCAGTTTCTAAGGGGAATAAAGAATATCAAAACCCCCAGAAAACAGCCAGTACCTGCATGGGACCTCAATTACATGCTGGAAAAATTAACTCTTCCTCCATTTGAGCCAGCAGCAAGTTCAGAAATGCAATTTCTTTCATGGAAGATATTGGCAGTCACATCTGCAAGAAGAGTATCGGAGATACAGGCACTCATGGCAGTGCCTCCCTTCCTCATTTTTCATCAAGACAGAGTTTCTCTAAGAACCAATCCTACATTCATACCCAAAGTTATTTCCAGGGTGTTTCTAAATCAAGCTATTCACCTGCCTGCATTCTTCCCCAATCCTCAAAATAGGGGGGAAAAGCTACTGCATACTTTGGATATACACAAACAACTACGTTACTACTTGGACAGAACTAAGGCCACCAGAAAGTCTGTCCAACTATTTGTAGCCTATGCTGCTGGAATGCAAGGAAAAGCCATCTCCAAACAAACAATTTCAAAATGGATTGGACATTGCATCAGATTCTGCTATTCTTTCCATGGAAAAGGTGTGCCAGCCAATATTAGGCCACATTCCACCAGAGCTATGGCCACTTCCACTGCTTTCCTAAGAGGAGTGGCAACAAAGGACATTTTAGAGGCTGCTACATGGAGCTCCGTGCATACATTTACCAAGCACTACAACCTGCCCTTATATTCCAGATCCCGAGCAGGCTTTGCTTGCAGTCCTGCAGGGATTTTAGCTACACCATCCTTATCTTAGTTCCATCCACCCCAGCTTGGCTATGGTATTCAACCCATATGTTATGACTGCAGTTGCATTCTTGAAGGACATAGTACAGTTTTGTACCTACCATAAATGTAGATGTCCGATAGATATGCAACTGCAGTCAGTTCCTCCCACCTACCCCTCTGTATCCTTCTATTTGGGTCCCTACCCTTTTCCCATTAGCTGGGGTATTCCTATGGTGTATCTGTTTATTACTGTTGTGCATGTTTGGGATTATGTTTATCCATTTACCAAATTTAGCCTTCCTAGGAGGGCACCTGGCATCTGGGGCAAGAAACACTGAAGAAGATGGCGGCCGATGCCTTTATACTTCAGCCGTGGAGAGGAGGTGACACCAGCCCGGACCCAGACTTTGGAATTCCGAGGGCTGCCTGAGGCAGGACAACCCATATGTTATGACTGCAGTTGCATATCTATCGGACATCTACATTTATGGTAGGTACAAAACTGTACTTTTTAGACCATGATTTTGACACCAGTTATTTATTTGAGACAAGCCTCCCTGCAGGATAGCCAAGTCATTTGAGGATTCAGTGACTGCTCCTGGCTTGTAGTCATCGGCAAACTTAGTAATCATCATCCACTTTTATCATTGCTATTAGTACTATTATCATTATTATTATTATTATTTATTATTATTGCTTAAAATCATTCACTATCCTCCCTCATTATTTGCTATTAGAAGTGATTTCAGATGGGGTATTATTAAGTGAGAGGATTTTAAATGTTGTTTTTCATGAGAGCTCTGGGGAAAACAGTAGTATTGGGGGGGGGGGGGTGAGCATGGGTTGTGTGTTACAAAGCCATGTTTCAGTGTCTGTTGCAGCTTCCTGGGTACTTTTTTTGGAGGTATGCGAAGTTATCTGATACACATATGAGTGTAAAGTCATCCGTGTATTGTATTGTGAAGCTTGTTGTGTGGATCAGTGGGGGGTGCTAGTGTGTTAAAGAGAAAGATACCTAGGATAGAGCCTTGTGGTACACTTGTGGTGACTGGGAGGTATGGAGACAGGGTGGAGTGCCATTTTACTAACTAATATCTGTTGGAGAAATAGCTTTTGAACCATAATAGGGTTCTCTGTGATAGATCTGATGTGGATATTTGAAGCAGAAGTTTGCTGTGGCAAATTGTGTTGAAGGCTTTACACCAGTAAAGAAATAAGGGGGATACTAGTTTGTCATTATCTCTTTATTTATTAACAGTACCTATGAGGGTCAGAGGTGCAGTGTTAGTTATATGGGAGGTATGGAAGCCATGTTTTGCCAGTATTTCAGAGATGGTAGGTTTAGCATGATGATTATTTTTTTTTTTCACCTCATAAACACAGAGTACACAGTTTGATTCAGACTTCAGGACAATTAGCCTGCTATTCGCACATGAACCTAAGGTCACTTTAGGTCTAAGGTTAGTGATGTCTGTTGAATTTTGTAGTTGATATAGATAGAAAATATGTGATTGCTTCCAAAGAAAGGGAATATGGAAATGTTCATCATGTTTCACTGTTGCAGTCATGACTGTAGGGTTCTCCTCTGCCGGCAGGCAGCCCTCGGTCAGCCAGAATCCCAAAGTCTGGGTCCGGCGTCGGCTGTTCAACCATGCTCCCTGACGTCAGAGCACCAGGAGTATAAAGCTGACAGCCGATGCCATCTTCTCCAGTCTTTCTTGCTGTGCGGTGATAGCAGTTCGCAAGTGCCGGTCGGCTGACTCCTGACGAATTTTTCTATATACTTCGGTCCGAAGACTTTCTTCTCCACTCAAAGCTAAGTACCCCATTGGGGAAACTTTTTTCTTGCTCCACTCCGATGTCAGAAAAAGTTAATAATTTTATTTCATGTGGTAAGCAAATACCTCATAAGGATTTTCATTCTTACTGTATTCCTTGCTTAGGCCCTGACCACGACGTAGCTAGTTGTCGGTTTTGTGCTAGATTCAATCAACGTACAATTAAGCGAAGTTCGATTTTGCTTTTCATTACTTCGGTAGGCGCTTTAACTACAAAATGTCGTCTGATACGGTACTGGCTACCGGAGTTCACAAATGTCGCAAGGATAAAGACAGGCCTCCGAGGTCCAAATCTGATGATAGCGCACAAGCGGAGCCAGCTTCAGGTTCGGCCGTCGTCAGTGAGGCGCTTTTGCAGCCCCTGTCGTTGGCCATTTCAGAACCGACTGCTGAAACGGACTCTCATGAGGAGCCAACCAGGCCTTTAAATATTTCTGTTGCAGGACCTTCGGACAATGCTCCTTCGGATGGGTCCTGAGCCGCTGTGCAGGTACCGGCTTCCGAAGGGGTTTTCAGGCCTACTCAGCTACTAGTAAAAGCAAAGGCAAAGGCTCCTTCTAAATCAAAGACTTCAACACAGGCCTCTTCTGAACCGGCTCCCAAGTCACAGAAACAGTTACTCAAGATGGCGGAGGATTTACTTACTATGATTAGGGGTTCTCATCCCCCTCCAGACAAAAGGCCAAGGCAGGATGTTTATTATGATTCCTCTGATCAGGCTTCTGTTTCCTCAGTTTCTTCTTCTGATCAGGAATATTCTTTCCCTCCTTATGAGGATTCTGATGCTGAAGAATCCATTCCTTCAGCTTCTCCCCTTCAGGATTTATCTTTTGGGGAACTTTGCATGAAATGAGGGAACATTTCCACTGGGAAGGACAGGAGTATTCGGAATCCAAGAAAAGACTGAGGGATTTTCTTCTTCTTCCCCAACATAGACCCCTGGCTGTTCCTCCTGTTTTGGATATTGTGGATGATGCCTTTTCGGAGGCTAACTTAACCCCTGACTCTTTTCCTCCTGCTCCTGTTAAGCCTGATAGATATTACAGGGTTCCTGATTCCCATCAGTTTTATACAAGAACCCTGCTGCTGACCCTGAAACCATTTCTCAGGGTCCTAAGGGAGTTAAGGCCGCTTCTGCCAAAATCCCATTCCTACTGAAAAGGATTCTCGATCCTTAGAAAGATGGGGCAAAAAGGTGTACACTTCTGTTACTTTGTCCATTAGGGCTTTAAACTGTCAGTTTCATATGCTTAAATACCAGCAATTTCTCTTGTCTGTCTTAAAACAAAAGCTTACTTCCATTTCTGCCTGTGCAGATGATAAGGAATTACATGACTTATTGCATGCCACTGAACAGGTTGGGAAGCATGGTTTACACTGCGGATTTGATGCCTTGGAGGCTTCTTGTAGGGCTGCGGCCTCTGGCACACAGTCATTAGAAGGCATGCATGGCTAAAGAAACAAAATTTACCTGAACAAGTAAAGGCTAAATTATTGGATGTTCCTGTTCAGCATAATGTTTTGTTTGGATCAAAAGCTGAAGAGGTGATTAAAAAGATGGAGGATAAGGCGAAATCCATGCAAACAGTTAAAGATTTCTTACAAGTACAGCCACCTAGATTTAGCAGGAATTGGCCTTCAAAAAATTGGTCCTTTCCCACTTCAGACAGGCCTCAGAGGGGTAGATATAGGCGCTCCAGAGGGAGGCCTCAAACACAAGCTGCTTATAGACCAAGACAGCGGACTGCTTCCACCCCTAGGGGAGGAGAGGACAGGTCACAATCTCAAATGAAACAAACTCAATGACTCCCTCTGTTGGGCTACAGGAACTTCTTGCCTGGAAGCCCCTCTCGGAGGAAAACTCTCTCTTTTTTATCAAAATTGGACTCAAATAACCCAAGACAAATGGGTTTTGGATGTGGTTTTAAGAGGTTACAAATTCCATTTTCATACCTTGCCAAGGCCAAGCGGATGGCCAGACCTTGCAAAACATCAATGGACGGAGGCCTTAAACCAGGTCGAAGCCCTTTTGGCTATGAATGCCATAGAACTGGTTCCTCTTTCAGAGATGGGAAAAGGTTTTTACTCAAGGCTCTTTCTAGTCCCAAGGAAGCAAAACTCATGGAGACCCATTCTGGATCTGTCGGTCTTGAACACCTTTCTAGAGATTCCAAAATTCAAGATGCTTACTCTACGGCAGCTTCTTCCATTGCTGTCCAAAGATGCATGGATGGTAACTTTGGATTTAAAGGAGGCATATTTACACATTCCCATCAGGCAGGATTGCAGAAAATACCTCAGGTTCAAGGCCGGATCGAGGCACTTTCAATTCTCTGCACTGCCCTTTGGATTGTCTACTGCGCCCAGGGTCTTCACCAAATGCCTGGCTCCAGTAGTAGCTTACTGCAGACTCAGGGGAATTCAAATTTACCCTTATCTGGATGATTGTCTAATTCAGGCAGACAGCAAGGATGTCTTACTCCAGCATCTAGAATTTGCACAGAACCTCCTCAAGTTCCTGGGATTCTCTGTAAACATAAAAAAGTCAAATATGACACCATCACAACAGATAACTTTTCTGGATGCACTTCTAAACGCCACAACCCAGATGGCATTTCTGACATCCGAAAAACAATTACAGCTGGCTTCAACTTTCAAAACCATGGCAACTCTAACTCTACTATCTGCAAGGAAATTCCTGCAGGCTTTGGGTTACATGGCCTCCTGCATCCTTCTCGTACCATATGTAAGACTACACATGAGGAAAATACAGTGGTACCTAAAAAGTGTATGGTCTCAGCATTGCCACAGTTTAGACATACTGATCTCCGTCCTTCCTTGTCTTCAAAAGGAATTTCTTTGGCGGTCCAGGGCATGTGCTTTAAACAAAGGGAAACTCTTTCGTCTGCCTCCTGCCACTCAGATTCTAACCACGGACGCCTCGGATTATGCTTGGGGAGCCCATTTTCAGGGCAATTGTCTGCAGGGCCTTTGGACAAAGGATCAGAAGAACTTGCATATCAACTTAAAGGAAATGTTAGCCGTTCAGAAAGCTCTATTGGCCTTCAGGAATCTTTTACAACCAGGACAACTACTAATTCGGACAGACAACACCACAGTTATGTGGTACATAAACAAGCAAGGGGGATCTCATTCCTACCCCCTTTGCAGACTAGCCATGGATCTATGGAACACAGCTCTAGCTTGCAATCTGGATCTTCAAGCTCAGTTTCCACTAGGGAAACAAAATTTCCTGGCAGACGGTCTGAGCAGAAACCTTTCGGATCCACACGAGTGGATGCTAGACACCAAAATATTCAGGATGATAACAGCAGTCTGGGGATGTCCTCACATAGACCTCTTTGCATCCCATCTCAATCATCAACTACAGAAATTTTGCACCAGGACTTTCCACAGAGAAGCTTGGAAAGTGGATGCCCTGTCATTCAGTTGGAGGAACCTCTCGGGATATGCCTTTCCACCTCTTCCTCTTCTTCTTTACTGCCCAAGTAGGTTATGGATGTCATTTTAGAAGCCAGACATCCTAGCACTAGAAAATCTTATGTAGGAAAATGGAAAAGATTTTGTTCCTGGATGCAGGCTCAGGATTCTGATCCTCTTCTTCCTAACATTACTTTAATTTTAGACAAAACAAACACCTCAGCTGGATAAAGTGCCTTTGTAAAACGAAAACAGCAAAGCAGCAAAACAATCCCAAAGGCACACCAGTGGCTGGTCAAGGAAAAATAAATTCCAGAGAAAAAGAGTGCAGAACTTCTCCAAACAGACTTCAACATCATACAATGAATTTCGTGCCTTTAAATACTATGGTCAATAAAATCTTAATTGATCAAATCTTAATTGATTTAAGCCGTGTTTGTGTGCCTGGAGTCTAAGAATCCACCTGTTCTCTACCTAGATTCTTAGACTCCAGGCACACAAACACGGCTTAAAAATAAATGTAACCCTGACCATTTTAGCAGCCAAAGCTTTTAAGCATTAAGTTTTTTAGTATATCATGGTATTTTTAAAAATAGACTAGTATATATGTTTTTATCTGATGTTGTTGTCTCTTGTGTATATATATATATATATATATTTTTTTTTTTTTTTTGAGCACTGGCACTTTAATGATTTAAAATACTGTTTAATCGATTGATCAATTAAGATTTTATTGACCATAGTATTTAAAGGCACGAAATTCATTGTATGATGTTGAAGTCTGAAGAAGCGTTTATATAACGTGAAAAGCTACTGTTTGGAGAAGTTCTGCCACAATAAAGGTCTTTTTCTATATTGGAATTTTTGGACTTTCTAGCCACTGGTGTGCCTTTGGGATTGTTTTGCTGCATTACTTTAATTTTACTTTACTTGACAGATCTCTTACATAAGGGTCTCTCTTTCTCTTCCATTAAGATACATGCCTCTGCTATTTCTGCTCATTATAATATAGACCCTCCCATCTTTTCCCACCAGCTCATGAGACAGTTTCTCAGAGGAGCTAAGAACTTAAGACCTCCTAGATCTCCTCCCATTCCTGCTTGGGATCTCAACTATGTTTTGGAAAAACTAACCTTGCCTCCTTTTGAGCCTGCTGCCTCTTCTGACATCAAGTTTTTATCTTGGAAGACAGCTATCCTGTTAGCCCTAACCTCTGTCAGGAGAGTTTCAGAGTTACAAGCTCTTATGGCTGTGGAACCTTATATTATTTTTCATCAAGACAGGGTATCTTTGAGGACTAATCCTACCTTCATGCCTAAGGTGGTTTCCAAAGTGGCTTTAAATCAAACTATCCACTTGCCAACCTTTTTCCCCACTCCTCAAAATAAAGGGAAAGGATCTTACGTTCCTTGGATGTACACAGACAACTACGTTTTACCTGAACAGAACCAAGGACATCAGAAAATCAGAACAATTGTTTGTTTCTTATGCTTCAAGTTCCCAAGGTAAAGCCATTTCAAAACAGACCATTTCTAAATGGATTGCTCATGGAATCAGATTTTGTTATTCTCACCATGGAAAGCAAATCCCAGGGAGTATACGGACTCATTCCACCAGAGCTGCTGCCACTTCTGCGGCCTTCCTCAGGGGAGTTCCTACCAAGGACATTTTGGAAGCTGCAACTTGGAGTTCAGTGCATACTTTTTCTAAGCACTACAATCTACCTCTCTACTCTAAGTCTAGGGCAGGCTTTGCCTCTGCAGTCTTGCAGGGCCTTTTAGCCGCCCCTTCCTCTTTATGACCACCTCCCTTTCTTTCCGCTTTGGGATTCTACCCTACAGTCATGATTGCAACAGTGAAACATGATGAACATAGTACAGTTGTGTACACCTACCATAAATGTAGATGTTCGAGTGTCTTCACTGTTGCAGTCTGGGTTTCCCTCCCTCCTGTCCCCTCTTATTTTTACTTTTGTGTATTTCCTTTTTTCACCATTCTTCTGAGGTGTATTTGCAAAGGTTATGGGACCTTTTTCATTTTGGGACTTCCGACATCTGGGGCAAGAAAAACTGGAGAAGATGGCTTCTGCTGTCAGCTTTATACTCCTGGCTCTGACGTCAGGGAGCATGGTTGAACAGCCGGCGGACCCAGACTTTGGGATTCTGGCCGACCGAGGGCTGCCTGCCGGCAGGGGAGAACCCTACAGTCATGACTGCAACAGTGAAGACACTCGAACATGTACATTTATGGTAGGTGTACACAACTGTACTTTCCTAGACTGATCTATTTATAAGGATTGAGACAAGATGAGCAATGCTATCGGGTGCTATTTTAAGGTACTCACTTGGAAAGTCATCAGCTGAAGCTGAGCATGATTTGAGTTGTTTTATATCAGATAAGAGCATTGGTATGAAGATGAAAGAGGACGTAATGATATATGGCTATTGGGCAGGGTTGGGATTAGATGTGTGAATCCTTGGTTAAGAACACTATGCTATCTGTGAAATAAGAGATTAATTCTATTGCAGGTTTGATTGATGAGATTTTGGGAGAGGGATTAGGGTTGAATTTTTGACCATGTTGCAAGAGTTCTTTAACAGATGGCTAGACTCTTTTTAGGGATGTTACCTATTGCTCAGTGTTGTTCTAGTGTAGTGTTTTGCCTTCATTTATTTGCTTTTTACTACGTGTGGAGCATTTGAAAGTTTGTGATATTGTGATGTTTTGTATTTCTAACTTTCATTCCACTCTTACCTTCCTGTATTAGCATTCTACTTTTTTTTGGAAAGCCATATTGCATTATTTGTTTTTATTGTTTTCCTTCCGGGAGTTGTAAGGCTATTTAGAATGTTACATTGAATTCATTTAAATTATCTTGTAAGGGTAGGATTTTTTGGATATTCCAGTTAAAAGATAATGGGGTAGTAATGCATATGTCTGAGTTAAACTTGTACAGGTTGCACAATGTTTTATAAACATGCCATTTAAGTGGATGTGTTAGATATTTCTCAAAATCTTTTGGGTTTCTAATACTGTTAAGGGAATTGGACCCCCCCCATGACTAAGTCAGGGTTTGGTTAAAGTTCATGGAATTAGTATTGCTTCAGTCTTTGTTATCCAAAAGTGTTCTTCGTAGCACCCACAACAGGCCCAGAATTGATTCCTGCAGTTCATACAGAGTTCCATTTATTGGTAGCATATCTAAAAATGACTGCAGGTTTTTTTTCTTTTTTTATGCACCCCATTGCTGCTACTACTGCTATTGGAACTGTCTGAGCAATTTTCCTCCACATCGCTTTCATTTCTGACTCCAAATCTTGATATTTTATGACTTTGTGTCTTGCTTTATGTAAGACACTGTAGTGGCAATGTCTAGCAATTTCAATTATCAATGTTACTTTTGTGTATTTTTCATGAACTTCTATATCTGGTGTTCTCGCACCTACTTTTTTGTACTTTTGGTAATGGGTGGTCCACTTTGATGTACACTCCATCATTCTCTGTAATACTTTGTGGTTCATGTTTACAATGCATCTTCGCTACTTTTGTACTGTGTTGTTTGAACAATCCTCAGTGGAACAATCGTGCCACGCTATTATCTATTGGTGTACAGGCCCTCTGCCATAAGTGTGTCACACCCAGCAATAAGGTACGAGACTCATTGCAATTCTTGTTTTTACAGAGCCTACATTTGTCTGCCTCTCCCACATGTTCATGGACTTTGTAAACTAATGTGTATGTAGTCCACTGTCCTGGGCTGCTATTACTGACCTTTCATTGTTTGGTTTCAAATTGTGTCCCCTTATCCATTCCTGTGTCAAATCCTTATCAACGTGATGTTGTTCCATGAGATCTCTATACTTACTATATTTACAGCTTTTCCAAATTTTTTTCTTCTAATCTGATCCTTCCTACATTCCTGCTTTTGCTTTTTTGCACATTCACAGTTGCTGTATGATTTTTGTCAACTTCTGGTTTGATATCCATTCCTGCTTGCCAATTGAATAAGTCTGCTAAACCGAGCAGAGTGGTGATCTTAGACTTCGTCTCCTCATGCTTTAAAACTTTCAAGACTGTTTGGATCTGATGAGGTCAACAGATGTGTATGCAGTCCCACAGCTGCAGATCTATACATATTAGCAGTTTCAAGAAGGCCAATACCTCCGGGCCAATAGCCTAGTGTCATCCTATGAACCTATAATCTTCTGGTTTGGTTTATTGAAAGTTCAGTTTTGTCGTCTGCAGAATCCACAATTCAGGTAAGTGTAAATTCAGTCTACCAAAGTAGACCCAGATATATATAGATATGCATATAGTTCCTCTGCCTTTGACAGAACTTACATTTGAAGATAGCGTAGTTGTTGGACTCAACGAAATATTTATTCAGTATTTGTTCAACAGACATAGAGGTGGGAATTAATATTGATGTTACGGATGGCTGTATGGTGGATATGTTGATGCTATGGAATGTTGATACAGGTAAGTGGAGTTTGGGGGAGTGAGTGAGTGAGTATGTATGTGAGTTAGAGTTGAGGTCGGGGATGAGCGAAGGACGAGTGTTGTGTCTGTGTGCAAGTTTGTGCATTTTAAGGTAAGGGTTAGGTTAGAGGATAGCTGTAGTGTTGTTGGTGTGCATTTATAAATGTTTGAATGTCTGAATCTCTCTTGTGTAGTGCCACTTAAGGTATAGGGTTGGGGTTGGGGGACAGGGCAGAGGTAATGGGTGCTAACCCTAATGCTGCTCCTTCCCTCAAGCCTAACCATACAAATTAACATAATTAAAACCTTCCTGTAACACTACCACTATTCAGACAAATGTGATGCTAGTCTTAGTGGGGTTAGTTTTAATACTGTGACAAGAAATAGTTTTCCTCTCTCAATATTATTGTTTTCATTTTTTTTTTCACTGTTGTGTTTGATTAAACTTATTTTGTCAGTGTTTTACATTCAACATTAGGGTGGTCGTACACAAAAGATCCATGTGTCTACATATATACACTGTAGTTGTACGTGTGTGTGTGTGTGTGTGTGTGTGTGTGTGTGTGTGTGTTTATTTATATATATATATATATATATATATATATATATATATATATAAAATTGGTGTGTTTGTATATGTGTGTGTGATGTATGTATAGATACAGCACATATGCACATACACACACACACACACACACGCGCATATATATATATATATATATATATATATATATATATATATATCTTGATGGATTGATCTAGCTATAGCCGTAGCTGTATGAATGTGTGTGTCTATGTAAGCAATGAGTGGTCTGAAGCACAACTATGGGTGACAGCTGAGATACCAATGTCCACTGGGCTTCTGGCAAAATACTAACAATACATAATGTATTTCCTACCCTCAGTAGTACAGTCTATCATCTTTATGTGTCTCTTCTGGCCTATCAGTTTTTGTGGACTACTATTTCCTTCTACAATGGGGGTGGGGTATCCTCCCCTGAACCTGGCCTAACCCAATTGTTGGAATGTTTCTGTGTCTTGAAGATTCTACCCGGTCAGTTTTTCTAGTCCTGGAACCAATGAGCATGTGAAGCTCAAGCACTTTTTTATCCTGGGTCTTGTGTACCCAGGTGTCTTTTTTATTGCTTTAACCTACTTCCAGTGCTATATAAAATACGTTGTATACAGCAGTGTCATACCCAGTAAAGTATAGCTTATTTAAAGAAAAGATCACTGCTAACCAGTATCCTACCCTTTCCTATATTCCACTATAGCTGATATTGGTTATTATATGTATTTCTGGATTCCAACATGTTCTTGTTACACAAATTTGTAAGGAAAGTAATTTTCATGCATTTTCAACTCACTAGAAGAAATCCTTATTGGAGTTTAACAGTCTTATGGCCCTAGAGCTTTTTAAGCATAGCCATTCATGCTCCAGTTTTCTTAATTGCGAATGCCCAAGGACTAGAATGACTTTGATGTATGTCTGTGCCTTAGAGCATCTATAAGCTGCTGCTGTCCATAAAGGCCACAGGTGACAAGCATGGGTGAATTTATGATTTCCCATCCATTGGTCCAAATGTTATTTTAATAGGCTTGAAGAAGAGCTCTGTTTCACATAAACTGGAGTCATTTCCAGAAAAAAGGTAATCTCTCAAACACGTACCTGTTCCTCCAAACAATTTTGCTTATGTCGCAGACAAGATGTAGATCCTTAGATCAGGTAATTCTTGTGCTGTTTGTCTTGTGAATGTGTAGCAAATCCATCAGGGCTGGATCTGAGAAGGCCTTGTAGGCTAGGTATAGATTGCCCCTCAGTAGTCTGTAGGAGACTGAGTACATTGACAAGGGTTTTGGGTTTTCCTCATAGGACATGTTATTTACACCCTGTATTCTTTTAATGAGGAATCTCTGTGGTCACTACAGTTGTTGCAAATGCCTGGTCAGGTGCATGCTGAAGAGTGCAGTGTACTCGATTATTGCTCTAATGAGGGCTAATGATTGTGGGATTATGATCTCCTTACATCTGGATGCCATGCCTTAACTTATAACTTGCCCCACATAGAAGGATTTTCTCACCACCGTGGACACATGGTGATCAAAATTCAGAGTACTGTCAACCTGAGTTCTCAAGTCCCTTACTATTGGGTTTACTCTTAGGGAGAGTGTTGTCGATGTTGTAATTTGCAGAGGTGGCCATATTCCCAGAGGGTATAAATGTGCATTTTTTGGCATTGAGCATTAGGCTATTTTCTGACACCAGTTACTTGGCTCTCACAACCTCTTCAAGGATATCTACATCTTTGGAGGAATAAGTCATTGCACCCAACTTGCAGTCATCTGCAGATTTGCTCACCTAAAGACCCTCTGTATTTGCTGTGACTTCAGAGAAGTATATTCCAAACAGGAGAGGTGCAAGTGCTGAGTCCTGTGAAACACCACTCTAGTGACAGGCTTATTGGTGGGGGTGGTTTCCCCCACCCTAACTTCATATGTCCTATCCATGAGCCATTTGACTACCATCAGGTTATGCAGGGATTTATGTCTAAATTTTTCAGTTTGTCTGTAATACCCAAGTGAGGTAGTGTGTCGAATGCCTTTACCAAGTCGAGGTAGGCAACATGCACTTTTTTTGCCCATCATCCATGGCTCAAGTCGTCTTCTCAAGGTAGTGCACTAGGTTTACTAGATGTGAGCTACCCTTGACAAACCCAAGCTAGGATGGGTCCAGTGTTTCAAGATTTCCTATGTAGTTATTAGAGCCGTTATAACTTTTTGCATGGCCTATTATATAATACTAGTCCAACTTATGGGTCTGTTGATGGTCCACCTTTATAAAGAGGGATGACCGGTCCTGCATTTCCTAGAGACAAAGTCTGGCTGGAGGTTGTGGCTGAATAGACATTCTAGTGGGCCTGAGGGGTCAATTTTCAAACTAAAACAGAGGCATCCCTGGATGTTATCAAGGTGCATTGCTGTAGTGTGTTTAGCTCTGGAGAGTGCAGTGAGGACCTGTGCTTTAGTAACAGTGGGGGGCTAAGTGGTAGATGGTATTTCCTGGGGAGTAACTAGTCCTCTTCGAATCATATGGACGCTGTCTTTTGCTTATACCTTACTACTGTTGTGTAACACTTTTGAGTAAAGTCACTGTCCTTTACTCTTTTTATCTTGGACTTTGGTAACTACTTTAGCTAATTAAATGTTTCTGGCAAGGCTTTTCTCTCTGCATTATAAGGTTGAGAGGTATGCCTTCAGTTATAACTGAAATGTCATGAAATCACAAGAAATTAAAGGCTTTTATTGCATGTATATTCCTGTACACTAGACAGACCTTTTTGTTTTTAATTAGAACTAGCCAGTACAACTTTATACATACATAAATAAGTAAACAGACACACATATTCCATGTGAAATTTCAATGTCATTTATTTCACAAAATAAACAGACACACAGGTTCCAAGTGAAGTCATGGTTTTATTTGACTGTTGTATAACTATCATATCTAGTCATAGATAGATAAAATTTAACAGGTTTACAGTCAGTGTAAATTTCAGATAAAAGCAAGTGTGATATTTTGTTGCAAAGAGAGAATTTGCCTACGAATCACAACAATGCAAGACATCTGTAATACACATTCATTAGTTTAAAGAACACCATTGTGCATAAAACTAAAATAAATAAAAATGGAGATCTGTCCATACTTAACATAACCACTCTGTTAAGCAGCTTATTTATATTTATACATTTTACATATGTACATACAAATATTTCAGGTATGAGCAATAATGCCATTCTTACATGCAAACTGGTAGTTATAGTTTGACCTTATTTCCATTTCCTATATTTTTTCAGGTATCATCTTGCTTGAATTCCACTTCTACATTTTGCCAAACTGTTTGACATTCTTTTAGAAAGTGTTACAATTCTTTCTTCTGTTTACAATTTTCTGTTTGTGTCTTGCACCACAGAGCTCAGGTTGTGATTCAAAAGGGTCTGTCTACCTCCCACTTACATCGTTATCAAACTGAAATTAATAAGTAAACAAGCAGATAAACGAACAGTTAAATAAAGCAGTAAGGGGAATTAATTAAATGATTTGAAACAGGGTAAGTTTCATTCATGGTACTTTGGAGAGTACAACGCAGTTTCATTCATGGTACTTTGGAGAGTACAACGCAGTTTCATTCATGGTACTTTGGAGAGTACAACGCACATCTATTTGTTGTTTTCTTTACTTCTTAAAGTAAACAGTTAAATGCTTGTTTACAGGTACCTTGTTATGTGTGTATATAGTTGGTACCCTTACAGGACAAAAAACGCAGTGGGGGATATTCTGAAAGGAAAAATAGTACAATGTATAAACTAAACTATGCAGTAATGACATTCAAGAGAGATGGCTTATAGGGATACATTCATCAATAAACAGATGTATTTGTCTGCATATATATTCTCTATGCAGCATGCACATGTGTAAGATACCTGGTAATTGTATATTAGGCTGATAAGGTCGTAGGTATATACTAGACTTGCAGTTCAAAAGAACATTGAGAAGCATAGCTAGCTAACCCTGAGCACTGTTGAATGAGTTAAGCTCCATGGTCAAGAAGCACCATGCTATATATCCCAAAGAAGATTTATGATTTCCTGGCTATTTATTCAGAATACTACTGAATATAGACCATGTGTAGTATTGAATGATGCATAGGAAGTCTATTCAGTAAGTATAGGATTCCCTGGGATGGAAATATTTGGTGCCAGCCATGTTCTATTTCTGTCTCTATAAGAGATTACAGTCTTTGTTGTGGATGTTCATGGTGGTGTGTGTTTTGCATAGCTGTAAGACGTCAAGCAGGGTGGAATGAGCGATGTACCCTACTGATGGACCCCACTCTGGCTGCTGAAGAATGGCATACAGATAAAGAATTGCACATATCAAAAATGCCACTTGAACCCTTGATGTAGGTATCACCATGAAAAGTAGGCAACAGTTAGGATTGTGGAAGGGTGTAAAGCTCAGCAAACTGTGTGGCCTCAGTGTAACTATCATAGTTTGGGCTTTAACACACATTTTACATATTATACCTTTGGTACCACAATACATCACAGGTAATGTCAGCATGTTCCAGGAGGTGATATACAAGACAGGTGTTTCCATTCATATGGAAGAACACCAGCAAGGTACTAGGTAATCAAACATGCAGGAAGCTGCAGTCAACAAACGGTAATGTTGGAAGGTGTACTGTGTGTCTTACAGGTACCACCCAGGTTCTGCAAATAAAAGACAACAATTTTATGTGTGGTAGAAGAGGTTATTTTTCAGCTAAGTTTCATAAGCATAGTACTTCCATCTTCCAAATTTATTGATCTCCCATGATGTCCTTGTCCACTGCACATAAGAAGCTGCCGCTATGCTAAATGAGCGTGGAATCTAACTGGGCATGTGGTATATTTTCTGTGGTGCAAGCTTCATCACTCCACTGTTTTCTTCAGTACAGACCTAACCTGAAGCTGGCTAAGCAGGGTACCCTTCTCACTGCAGAAAACTGTTCCTTCTTAAGTACCAGTCTATGATGAAACTGTGTGAGTGGGCTTCTGCATTGTAGGCACAGTGTTTGGTAATGCTATAGGCATTGTACTACATTCCATTCTGTGGCCCCTGAGGATGGAGCCAGGCACTGGTTCTTCACCTATTGGTTTATCATAGGTTGCTCATATTTATCATTAGAATACTCTTAATTTGACCAACTAATTGCTCCACATAGGGCTGATGAACAGCAGGCTATGAAAAACAATCTCTTGTATTACTGATTACGTATATTTCGGAGTCTGTCCCATATAGCTCGCATTACCTCCCCATGCCTTTCTGTAGCCAGCTGATAGCTTTCCAGGTATAATGCTGCCTTCAACTTGTTTTAATTAGCCTCGACCAGTAGCATGATGTGTGCCTTCATTGTTTTACTGCTATGAGCCGTACAACTGCACAACCTTGTATCTTCCTATTGTCTCTAAACTTTTGTAGTTCCCTTGTGTAAGCCACATAATTACCTGTGCTGAGTGTGTTTATTAGCTGTTATTCTCATATGCCCACTGATAATTTTAATCAATTTGTATCCACTCTGGTACCAGTGCTGTTTCCAGTGCCACTCTCTTGAACTGAGCCCACTGTAAAAGCAGCATAGTCTAAAATGTCCAATTATTTTTCACCACACCCTTTTTGCTGATTGCTGCCTGCCTGAACTAGACACATATTGTCCAATCCGAGTTGGGAGTACCTTGTTTTCCTTCTGTTTGTATGTCCAGGAAGACATCCAGCTCTGTAATGGCAAATTAATGTCTACATGTAATTAGTCTTTGGCCACCTGCTGCTGAGCTTGCTTCATCCTAAGTACTGCCCCCACGAAATTCTTAGGGATATGCTAACAGTTATCCTGAAAAGAATGTAGTGCAGTCTGAGAGTGTACCAACACTCAAATAAGATTGTCATCTCTAAAAATTAGATGACTGAAAGCAAGAATACTCTTGTTACTTGATAGGTTCATGGGTGGTTACTAGGCTATTTGACCCAAAGGTCTTTAAAAGCCTAGCGTTTATACCCAGTATAATATTGGAGAAACCCTGTATAAAGGATCTAGACTAAACTCAAGATCTTAGTTAGCAATGACTGTCCGTATCTAGGAGGGTTCGTAGGTGTGTACTAGGCTAATGGCCTTGGAGCCTTTATAAGCCTAGTCCATAGGATTACCCTGGCATCGTGCCACCCGACCTTAGTTTTGGTGCCTCTGTCGAGTAGAGCCACTGGAGTGATCCCCAAGGTGAATTTTATATTTCCCATCCATTCATCAAGATTCCTCTTGAAGGGCCAGTGAGGTGCTCTATTTGACATGTATGGGAAGTCTGTTCCATAGCATGCATAGTGTCTGGGTTATGAACCTGTCCTTCCAGCACTTTCTGTTGATTGTGATAATGAGGTTGAGGTCTCTGGACCATTTAGTGCGGAGGGATTGGGATTTCTTCAGCTGTAGCATTTCCAACAGGGCTGGTCAGACATGGCTTTGTAAGTCAAACAGAGATAACCTCTAAGTAGGTGATATGAGACAAGAGAACAGTTGGAATTTTTTGAGTCCGTCCATGTAGGACAAGTGTTTAAGGCCTAGGATCCTCTTTGTGAGGTACTTTTGTGTTCTCTCCAAGTTGTTGCAGGTGTCTAGTGAGGTACATGACAAATGGGGCATTGTACTCTATGATTGGCCTAATGAGGGAAGAGTAGAGGGACATAATTACCTCTTTCTTCCTGGATGCAAAACCCTTAGTAATGAGATGTGCTACACAGAAAGACTTTCTGACCACAGTGGCAATGTGGTGGTCAAAAGGGAGGTTGCTGTCAACCTGTGTTCCAAGATCTCTTATAATGCCTTCTGTTCAGTGGACTACCATCGATGTGGTAATTCATAGGAAGTGGGTTTTTCCCAAAGGGGATGACGACACATTTTTTTGGCATTGAGCTTAAGGCCATGGTTCTGACACCGGTTGTTGGTCTCAGTAAGGCCTTTTCTGTAGGATGTCAACATCACTTAGGGGGTTAACAATAGCTTCTAACTTGCAATCATCTGTAGACTTTGTCAGCCAGAGTCCCTTTGTTTTGGCCTGGACTTCAGAGAAGTAGATACCAAACAGGAGAGGACCCAGGACCGAACCCTGTGGGACTCCACTCCAGTCCTTTTCAACTCCACTTATTTCCTCTTCTTCTTGAGGTGCTAGAGCCTAAGCAATTCCTAGAACTTTTGTGATTTCTCTCCAGTCATCTTCTAGGTCTTTAACCTGGTCTCTTTTGACCTTGGAAGCTTTCTTTGCCCACTGCTTGCAACTGATTGTGGCAACCAGTGTTTTTTTACTGTACAGTCACTGATTGTACCCCATTGTCCTTACCTTAGAAGGAAGTCCTATACTATCAAGCCATTTGCTAGACAAATGTCTAGAGTTGCCTGTCCATTTGTATTCCTACTGCCCCACCCATGTGGACCCAGGCAGTCCTCATATCCTAGTCTGTCTATCCTGATATGTGCATTCAGGTCCGTCATTATCAACACCAATTCATGCTGTCCTGCTTTATAAAGTATGTCATTGCAATAAATGGGATGTTCTTCATCTCACATTGCTGCAGTCCTTACATATGGGTAGTCCGCTGTCCTCGGTCGGCCCGAATACCAAAGTATAAGGCTGACGTCGGTCAAGGCGCTTAAAACTGACATCAGGACGTCAGGGTACAAAAGCGCATGACCGACGTCATATCCTCAGTCTTTTTGCCGCATGGTCCGATGCAGAAGCAGCGTTGCAAGTGCCGTCGTTCTGAAATTTTCGAGTTCGAGTTTCAGACCGAATCAAAGTTGGCTAAGTACCCCGTTGGGGAATATTTTGGTTTTTTCTTGCCTCAGTGTTTTACCGGATGTCAGAAAAAGTGAATAACTGTATTTCTTGTGGGAAACAGATACCGCATAGGGATTATCATTCTTTGTGTATTCCTTGTTTGGGGCCTGAGCACGACGTTGTTGGGTGTCGCTTTTGTGCTAGGTTCAATAAGCATACTATTAAGCGAAGGTTAGATTGTGCTAGGCTGGTCTTCGGGAAGCGGTGCAATTATAATATGCCGTCAGATTCTCCGGCGCCCGCTTCTTCGAAGAAGCGCAAAGACAAAGCAGTTAAACCCAGGCAAGAAGAGTCGTCCATTCCGGACGTCGGTTCTTTAGAGGCGTCAGTGGAACCGGTGGTTCCGACGGAGGCTTCTCTGGAGTCCCAGGGGGAGACTTTGATATTGCAGGATGTGGCCTCTCAGGAGGCAGGTCAGGCTGAAGGGGCTTCCCAAGTTACTGTACTCCCCTCCCTTCCTAGGGTGGTTAGGCCCTCTCCTTCTGTTGCCAAGGCTTCTCCCAGATGCAGGCCAGGTTTAGCTTCTGTTGGTGTCTCTCCTAGTGCAGCAGGGTCTGTGCCCAAGAAGCACATGCTTAAAATGGCAGAAGATTTGATTACTCTGATTAGAGGTTCTTTGCCCCCTCCTGATAAGAGGCCTAGGGTGGAGCCAGAGTTGGGGAGTTTTGAGCAGGCTTCGGATGTTTCTGAGTCTTCGGCTGAAGACTTGCAGGAGTACTCTCCTTATTCTGATTCTGATGCAGATGATTCGACTCCTTCTGCTTCTCCTCTAGAGGATTTTTGTTTTTCAGAGACTCTTCATTCCATGAGGGAACATTTTAAGTGGGAAGGTCAGGACTTCTCTGTTTCCAGGAAAAGGCTTAGGGAATTTTTGCTTTTGCCCCAGCATAGGCCCTTGGCTATACCTCCTGTTCTGGATGTTGTGGAAGATGTGTTTGCAGAGGCTTCACTTAATCCTGATTCTCTGCCTCCTGCTCCTGTTAAACCGGATAGGTATTACAGGGTGCCTGAGGCTCATAAATATCTTTATAAGAGTCCTAGGGCGGACCCAGAAACTGTTAGTCAGGGACCTAAGGGTGTCAAGGCCTCTGTTGTAAAAATCCGGTTCCTCCAGATAAAGAGGCCAGAGCTTTGGATAGATGGGGAAAGAAAGTCTATACATCTTCTACCCTAGCTATGAGGGCTTTGAATTGCCAGTTTCATATGTTGAAATATCAAAACTATCTTCTTTCTCATTTGAAGTCTAAGGTGGATGCTCTGGCGGAAGGCATTGAGTGTAAAGAGTTACAAGATTTGGTGCATGTTTCAGAGCAGGTGGGGAAGCATTCTTTACAATGTGGTTTTGATGCTGTACAGGCCTCGTCTAGGGTGGTTGCCACTGGTTCAGTTCTTCGCAGGCACGCATGGCTGAGGGATCAGAATTTATCTGACCATGTTAAGACAAGGATTTTGGATGCTCCTTTACAGTCTGATGTGTTGTTTGGTTCACCTGTGGAGTCAGTCTTGAAGAAAATGGAAGACAAGGCTAAGTCCATGCAGGCTGTTAAAGATTTTTTGCAAGTACAGCCTCCAAAGTTTAGTAGGAATTGGCCTGCTAAGGGGTGGACGTATCCTTCTTATGATTCTCAGTCTAGGGGTAGATCTAGACGTGGTAGGGGCAGAGCTCAGAGTTCTTTCAGACCTAGAACAGGGAGTTCACCTGCACAATCTTTGGGTGAGGGCAGGGGCCAGTCCTTTCGTAAACAGGCCCAATGACCTACCTTTTCAGCTGCCAGATCCTTCTTGCCTGGCAGCTCCTTTGGGAGGAAGGTTGGCACTCTTCAAGGAAAATTGGAATTTGATTACCCAAGACAAATGGGTATTGGATATCATACACCGAGGTTACAAGTTTTATTTCCATACCTTGCCTCCTTTCAAAGGCATGCCGGACGTTCCTCCTCAGCAAAGACTAGAGGCTCACAAACAAATTTCTCTGCTACTTCAAATAAGGGCCATACAACCGGTCCCTCTGCCAGAAGTGGGCCTAGGATTTTATTCTCGCCTGTTCCTAGTACCAAAGAAAGGGAACACGTGGAGACCAATCTTGGATTTATCTATCCTCAACACATATCTGGACATTCCCAAGTTCAAAATGTTGATGTTACAACAGCTTCTACCTCTGCTGGGCAAAGATCACTGGATGGTGACTCTGGATCTCAAGGAGGCTTACCTTCATGTTCCTATCAGGCTCAGTTGCAGAAAGTATCTGCGTTTTCGGGCTGGGACTTCTCATTATCAGTTCTCTGCATTGCCCTTTGGCTTATCTACTGCCCAGAGTGTTCACGAAGGTTCTGGCTCCAGTGATAGCTTTCTTCAGGCTAAGAGGAATACAAATCTATCCTTATTTGGACGATTGCCTGATTCTGGCCCAAGGAAAGGACGAACTTCTTCATCATTTACAGTATGTGATAGCAGTGCTAAGATGCCTGGGGTATTCTGTGAACGAAATAAAGTCCAGTCTAGTACCCTCTCAGGACATGTGCTTTCTGGGTGTGAGACTGAATACAGCATCCCAGATGGCCTTTTTGACCCCGGACAAACAAAAGAATCTTTCCCTTTACTTCCATCAATTGTCTCATCATTCCAGGCTGACTGCAAGGACAGTCCTTCAAGCCTTGGGGTTCATGGCATCTTGTATTCTGGTGCTTCCCAATGCCAAACTGCATATGAGGAAGCTGCAATGGTATCTCAAAAATGTATGGACACAGCACTGCCAAGATATGGACACTGTCATTCAGATAATACCTTGCATTCAAAAGGAATTTTTGTGGTGGGCTCAGGAATGTCACCTAAACAAGGGACTCTCTGTGACCCGGCCAGAGGCGAGTCAGATTCTAACGACAGATGCCTCAGACAAAGCTTGGGGAGCTCATCTAAATGGAAAGTGGGTACAAGACACGTGGCCTGCCAGACTTCAACATCTACATATCAACTTGAAGGAGATGTTAGCAGTCCAATTTGCATTAATAGCTTTCAAGGATTTACTTCTTCCAGGGCAGGTGTTGGTTCTAACAGACAACACAACTGTCATGTGGTACATCAACAAGCAAGGGGAACATTCTTATCCTCTATGCCGACCATCTATGATTTTGTCGGAGACTGCTCTCAGTTTACACCTAAATCTTCAGGCAAGGTTTCTGCCGAGCACAGAACTCCTTAGCAGATGTGTTGAGCAGACAAATTATGGATCCCCACGAGTGGAAATTGGATCCTCATGTATTTCAGAAATTGACAGTGTTATGGGGAACTCCAGACATAGATCTGTTCGCTTCTCCACTAAACTTCCAGCTGCCAAAGTTTTGCACAAAAAGGTTTCATCCCACAGCTTGGAAAGTGGATGCTCTCTCATTCAATTGGAGCAATCTTCATGTGTATGCCTTTCCACCTCTGCCTCTCCTCCCAAAGGTACTCCAGACAGGACAAGCCAAAGATGATTTTAATAGCTCCAGATTGGCCTCGACAGCACTGGTACCCATTACTGAGAAGTCTGGTACGGCAGCCTCCATGGCCTTTGCCTTCGATTCCACACCTGCTGTCTCAGGAGAACAGTCATTTACTCAATGTCAAACTTCACTCTCTACATCTAACAGCCTGGCATATTCTGTTTTGAACCCTGGAGGGTCTCAGCTTCCACAGCAAGTTTTGAATATTATTTTGGAGGCCAGAAGGCCTAGTACAAGGAAAGTGTACGCAGATAAATGGAGGAGATTTTTATTTTGGAGTACAGCAAAGGAATTTGATGTTTCTAAGCCTAATTTAAGTGTGGCTCTTCAATTTCTTACTGAGTTACTGGACAAAGGTTTGTCGTCCTCCTCTATTAAGGTTCATGCTGCAGCAATTTCTGCTCACTATGACTGTGACCCACCATTGTTTTCTCATCCTTTGTTTAAGCAATTCCTTAGAGGGGCAAAGAATATAAGACCCCCACGTAGAGCTCCTACTCCTGCTTGGGATCTCAATTTTGTGTTGGAGAAACTCACTCTACAACCTTTTGAGCCTGCAGCTACTGCCGAGTTGAAATATTTATCATGGAAGACTGCTTTTTTGTTGGCCATTACCTCTGCGAGAAGGGTTTCTGAATTACAGGCCCTTATGGCGGTTGAGCCTTTCTTAATTTTCCATAAGGATAGGGTATCTTTGCGTACTAATCCTTCCTTTATGCCTAAAGTGGTTTCTAGTGTGGCTTTAAACCAAACTATTCATTTGCCTACTTTTTATGCAAACCCCAAAATAAAGGGGAAAAGATTTTGCACACTTTGGATATACACAGGCAGTTGCGATATTATTTGAGCAGAACTAAAGGGTTCAGGCAGTCTCAGCAGTTATTTGTTTCATTTGCTTTGGGTTCTCAGGGCAAGCCTGTTTCAAAACAAACTATTTCTAAGTGGATTGGGTTTTGTATTGCTTTCTGTTATTCCCATCATGGTAAGGAGATTCCAGCTGGGATTAGGCCTCATTCCACTAGGGCTACTGCCACTTCTACAGCTTTTTAAGGGGTGGCAACTAAAGATATTTTGGAGGCAGCTACTTGGAGTTCAGTGCATACTTTCTCTAAGCATTACCACCTTCCACTTTACTCTAAGTCTAGGGCTGGTTTTGCCACTGCAATTTTACAGGGCATTTTGGCAGCTCCTAATGCTTTATAGTTTTGCCATCCTCCCTTTCCTCTGCTTTGGGATTCTACCCATATGTAAGGACTGCAGCAATGTGAGATGAAGAACATAGTACAGTTTTGTACCTACCATAAATGTAGATGTTCGAAGATCCACATTGCTGCAGTCCAATTTACCCTCCCTCCTTCCCCTCTGTAGTTAGAGGCGGTTGTGTGGTTTGGGTTGTGAATATTGTAAATATTGTAAATATTGTAAATAGGATTAGTGCAGGGGTGGTTGGTTGGTTTTTTGCTGTCTTTTGGTTTTGGCCTTTCTTTTTAGGGCCTTCTGACATCTGGGGCAAGAAAAGACTGAGGATATGACGTCGGTCATGTGCTTTTGTACCCTGACGTCCTGATGTCAGTTTTAAGCGCCTTGACCGACGTCAGCCTTATACTTTGGTATTCGGGCCGACCGAGGACAGCGGACTACCCATATGTAAGGACTGCAGCAATGTGGATCTTCGAAGATCTACATTTATGGTAGGTACAAAACTGTACTTTTCCTCTCATGCCAACCTCTGTTTCTCAGCTTTCCTTATGGGCAGCTGTTATTTGTGGTTCCCCTGATTTTCATTGAAATTATTTTTTCACATCTGTTCCAAGTGTGTTACAAGCCTATAAATAGGGCGCTTACAAGTGTATACATAGGTTTATTATCATTTTCTGCAGATGTCAGACTGCACTGCAAAATTCAGTTTCTTGTAGTTTATTACATTAACTAAAACATTGACTAATTAGACAACTTAACATCTATTTTTTTTATATATCTCGCCTTCATTCTTGCTGGATGGGTTCGGAGCCGACCTCGGCTCCGACTCGGCCACTCTAAAAGCTCGAGAGTTGGATCCACCGGCTCGAGGCTCCCCTTATATCCCACAATGCTAGGCGGTATTACCTCAGATCTCATTTGCCGCTACAGCTATCGAGGTGTGTTGCTTTTACCGGCTCCAGGTTAGTGTACCAAATAGTTTTAAAAACTTAGTAAACCCCTTTTAAATTAGTTTTGGTTAGTATCCCTTATTTTAAAGGTTTCTATTCCCTTTCCTGTGTTTTTCTCCCTCACCACAAGAACTTATCTGTTCTTCCCTTAGGCCTTCGGGCCCTCCTATCCCTCAGAGTGTGTGTGTGTGTTTTTCTGTAGGGACTTAAGATTTCTAAACTACTAACTTTAAATCAGTTTAAGTTAGTTTAAATTAGTTTAAATTACCTTTACTTACTCTACAGTGTAATCGGTGTGTTTGTGTTGAGTGTGATTGCACTTGTTTTGTGTCATGTCTAAGGATTTGAAGGTCTCAGGCTTCAAGAAGTGTGACTCGTGCTGTCAGAAAATGTCTCTGACAGACGGTCACACTTCTTGTGTCTACTGCCTGGGACCTTTACACCTGCAGGACTCTTGTGCTGTATGCCATGGCTTCAGCCCTAGAGTCCTGCAGGAAAGAACAAGCTTATTTTACGGGCTTGTTACTCCGACTGCATCTTCGGCAAACCCTCTAAGGCTTCTAGGTCTTGGCTCCAGTTACTGAGTCGGCACCTAAGACTTCTAAGTCTACTCCTGCATCGGCTCGCTGGAGCCGATGAGACTCTAACTTCCACGGTGGTTCCCTGCTCGGCCGGAGCCGAGGTTTTGAAATTAAGTCGGCTCGATCAGGCTTTCGGAGCCGACCTCTAAAGAGGTCAAGGTCACCGTCCCTCGGCTCCGTTCATTCGGCTCCAGCTTCTCCCTGCTGTCTGAACGGAGCCATAGATCACACTCCTCTAGGTCTTCGAGGCTTTCGGACCATGGCCTTCAGAGGGTAGTGAGTCGACTTCTTAAGTCCGAGGCACTGGCCCAGATGCTTCAGAGCCCGACTCATCCGTCGATGCTCAACCCTATTTCTCAGAATATTCCTCCTCCGACTCCTTTGAGCTCGGAGCCGGGCGTTCGGACCGAGACTGTGATACCGTTGGAGCCGATATAATTGTCTTCGCTCCGTCGCTCCGATTTCTTCCTTGGAAGAATCTCGGCTGGACTTCCCTTCGGCTCGAGGGTGAGTGGCATCGGACCCTTGTCCGACCCGCTCTCCCTCTCGGTGCTTCGCACTGGTGAGTTCGGCTCCGACATCGGCCTCGAGCCATCGCTGTCGGTGCCGTGGGAGGTTTTCAGCTTTCGGAGTGGGGACCTCTGGCTCTGCCTGACAGAGGTGCGTTCGAGGTCATGCGGAGTGTGTTGGAACCTGGTTCAACTCCACAGTCGGCTCCGCCCCGCCCTCCCTCTTCGTGCCTCAGGTTATGTCTACTCACTCCCTCATCCCAGACCGCAGAGAGCCAGCTCCTCAAGAATCCCCTGTGGGATCTCATCCTCTTCAAGGCCTCTCCTGAATTGGCAGGGGAGCCCCCTAGGAAGAGAAAGTGTAAGAGGAAGCACATAGACTCACCTGAGTCTGTCACCTCTGACACAGATTTAGAGGATTCGAGGGTTCCCCGTTCCCCTTCTGAAGATGTCTCCTTTGCAGACATTCTAGAGATCCTGAAACAGAGGGAAATTGGCCAACCCTTAACCCTTCGGAGGATGAATCTGTGTATCTTGAGGTGTTTGGCTCGCCCTTCCACCTCCTGGGTGTCCCCTTTGACCCCTCATGCAGGTGGTAGCTAAAAGGCTTGGACGGCTCCTGACTCTGTGGACCCTACCCCCCAGGAGACCTTCAAAGTTTATCACAGCACCAGCAGATAAGCAATTTCTGACTAAGGGAGTTTCTGTGGATGCTATGGTGGTAGCTGCTGCCACTAAGAAGGAGCTAGCTGATCCTTCGTTGCTTGTCCATCCTCCTAACAAGGAATCTAGGTCTATGGACAGGTACGGGAAGCGGATGTTTTAGTCAGCGACCTTTGCTATGCGTTCGCTGAACTACCTCTGTAATTTCACTCGTCTTCAAAGAGACCTGATCAAGGAAGCGAGTGAGATGTTAAAGGATTCTACAGCTGCGGGTTTTCAGGATAAGATGAACACTCAGCTGGCTACCCTAAATTCTATAGCTAACTCCTCCATGCGCCTCCTTTCATATGCGGCTGATGGAGCGAGCAGAGCCGCAGGGACAGGTGTGGTCTTACGCCAGCATGCCTGGATGCGGCTGTGTAATTTTGCGGACCCCTTTAAAACGTCTTTCACTAATTCCCCGTTTGATGGATCGTCTCTTTTTGGTCCTCAAGTGAAAGAAACCTTGACAAGGTGCGAGACAGATGGCAAAACTCTTTCTGCCGTCGAAGTCCGTTTTTCTACTCCTGCTAGACCTTACCCCAAAGACCAGAAAAGTGGAAAGATGTGGTTCCGCAAACAATCACAAAGAACTTTGCCTGACGCACAGAGTCGGTTCCCCTCTAGAGGCAGAGGGGGGAGCAATAATGGTAGACGTCGCCCTAGAGGCAGGGGGTCCGAGAACCAGGGCAATCGAGAAACCTTTCCGATAAGCCCTTCCAGCATCCCTGAGGTGTTGCCCGACTGTCCACCCGGAGGCAGTGGGGGGAACATTATCACTGTACCCAGAAGCCTGGCGATCCCCAACTCAAGACAAGTGGGTACAGTCCATCATTTCCGAAGGCTATTCCATTCCGTTCTTTGCATTCCAAACCAATCAAAAATCCCTTCCAGATGTTCCACCCTCAAAGGGATCTAGCAGCATTGGAAATTTCAAAGCTGCTTGCAAAAGAGCCATTCAGCCAGTGCCAGCAGACCAGCAAGGATCCGAATCTACTCCAGGTTCTTTTTGGTTCCAAAGAAAACAGGGGACTGGAGACCAATTTTGGATCTCAGTATCTTGAACAAGTCTGTCAAGAAAACAAGATTTCGGATGGTCACGCTACAATCCATCCTACCCTATTGGGAAAGGAAAACTGGATGTGCTCTATAGACCTTCAGGATGCACTATCATATAAAATGAACAGACGCTCCAGGAGATTCCTCTGCTTCAGGCTGGGAACCAGTCACTTTCAATTCAAAGCCCTGCCCTTTGGACTCACCACTGCCCCGGTGTTTACCAAATGCATGGCAGTGGTAGCTTCTCATCTGAGACGTCAAAGATTCCAGGTGTTTCCATACTTAGACGACTGGCTCCTCACAGCTCCTACCAAGCATCTTCTTCTGATTGCCAGAGACTACACCTTTCGCATTTTTCAAAAGTTAGGTATCTCAATAAATTCGAAAAGTCTGTTTTGTCGCCTTGTCGTGTTATTACCTTCATAGGCAAATCTAGATACAGTCAACATGTCTGCAAGACTTACAGACCAAAGAATAGCAGACATACACAAACTGGTCTCCCTTCTATTCCACAGCAACAGAGTCAAAGTCAGATTGGTTCTAAAAGTACTGGGGATTATGGCGGCTGCTATCCCTCTACTTCTTTTAGCCAGATTTCACATGAGAATCCTTCAATGGATGCTCTTCACAGTGGTCGTACCAGCAACTTCCGATGTCCCACACCATTGTGATTACGCAAGCATGCAGGAATCATCTTCTTTGGTGGATTTCTTCCCCCCAGCTCTTCCTAAGAAGACCCTTTGTCCTTCCCCCTCCGGTTGCTACTCTGACATCGGACGCCTCCCTGATCGGGTGGGGGGGGGCATTATCAGGGCAGAACAGTCCAGGGCATATGGCAACCAATCGAACGCCACTTGCATATAAATGTTCTAGAGATGAGAGCAGTGCTTTTAGCGTTGCAAGCCCTTCTAGACTCTCTTCCCTTGGGAACGATAGCAATTCAGACGGACAACATGTCTGTAGTGTGGTATATCAACAAATAAGGCGGAACCAAGTCCTACCCCCTATGTCGAGAAGCACTCAGACTGTGGCAATGGGCGATTTCTTCTCAGCGTTTTCTGATAGCAACGCACATTCCGGAAGTCCAATCTTATCATGACAAGTTGAGCAGAGCTATCCTCATGCCTCACGAGTGGTCTCTGAAAGATTCTATCTTGGAGAAAGTTTTTCTCAAGTGGGGTCAGCCTTGCTGCGACCTTTTTGCTACTCCCCAAAACAGCAAGTGCAAAGATTATTTCACCCTCTTCCCTTACCAGGCCAGCCCAGCAGAGACGCTCTAGTCCAAGTTTGGCCCCGGGACTTCTGTATGCATTCCTCCCTTCCCACTAATCTCTCAAGTGATACAGAAAGATATCGCTCAGAAGGCCTCATTGATCCTCATTGCTCCTTACTGGCCTCGACAGGTTTGGTTCCCCTTTCTACATCAATTTCTGTTGGAGCAACCCTGGCATCTGGACCTAGTTCCAGATCTTTTGATCCATCAGTCGGGTCAGTTTCATCGCTCCCTCCCATCTTTGAACCTCACTGCTTGGTTCCTCCAGTTCCAACCTTAGCCAGGCTTCCTCAAATATCTCACACTGTTCGAGATATTTTGATAGCTTCCCATAAATCTTCCACTCGAAAGATTTATCTTAGTAAGTGGAAACGTTTTGCCTATTGGGCTCAAGGAAGGGACTTAGATCCTTTCACTGCTCCCATCCAAATAGTTCTTGATTTTCTAGCTGAACTCTTTCACGCAGGTTCATCTCCTTCTACTCTCAAAGTCCAATTGGCAGCTATATCTAACTTTCATGTGGGCATTTCAGATTCTGCCATCATGTCTCACAAGCTTTGTAAAGCTTTTGAAGGAGTTTTTCTTCTCAGACCTCCTATAAGAAATCCTTCTCCTTCTTGGGACCTTAATTTAGTTCTCACATCTTTGATTCTTCCCCTTTCGAACCTGCAGCTTCCTGTTCATTGAAATTGCTATCCTGGAAGACTCTCTTTCTGGTAGCCATTACTTCAGCTAGAAGGGTCTCAGAACTTCATGCACTCAGCAGTCGACCACCGTATCTATTGTTTCATAAAGACAGGGTGTCCTTACGAACCAATCCATCTTTTTTACCTAAAGTAGCCTCTGCCTGACCTAAATCAAAGCATTGACCTCCTTGTGTTTTTTCCTAACTTTTCTAACAGGTCTGAACAAAAATTGCATTGGCTAGATGTTCATCGTCAGTTAAGGTATTATTTGGATAGGACCAAACAGATCAGAAAAACTGACCAGTTGTTTGTCTCAGATGCAGAAGGCAGAAAGGGACTTTCAGTTTCAAGGTATCACTCTCCAGATGGCTAACATCTCTGATTTCCTTTGTTTATGAAATTAGACACCAAAAGCTGCCTAACAAACCTAAGGCCCACTCCACCAGAGCTTTGGCTACTTCTATAGCCTTCCAAGACAGGCTGCCTATTGACACCATTTGTGCAGCTGCTACTTGAGCTACTCCTCACACTTTCATTTCTCATTATAAGTTGGATTTAGCTTCTAGACATAGAGCTAACTTTGGTTCAACTGTTCTCAAGAGTCTGTTCCGATAGGCCACCCGGGACAAGTTGCTAGGATTGCGGTCCCATCCTGCAAGAATGAAGGCGAGATAGACAACTTAACATATAGAACTTATGTTCTTACCATAATGTTCCATGTTAGTTGTCTTCTTCTCTTCTTTCTTAAGGCCCCACCTTCCTTCCCCTAGCCTGGACAGACCTAGAGGAGTTTGATTGTGACCTCTCTTTCTACCACCTCTATTGCTATAGGTATATGCTCTGCTGTGCATATATTCCTTGATCAGGCTTCAGGTCACCTTCTTCCCTTCCTTTTATAGAGGTGGGTTCTCCCATTTCCAGTAGTTCTGTTTTTTTTATTATTGGCTGGGCCTAGCTTACAAACGAGATCTGAGGTAATACCGCCTAGCATTGTGGGATATAAGGGGAGCCTCGTGCCGGTGGATCCAACTCTCGAGCTTTTAGAGTGGCGAGTGGAGCCGTCGGCTCCGAACCCATCCAGCAAGAAAGAAGGCGAGAAGAAGACAACTAACATGGAACGTTATGGTAAGAACATAACTTCTATTTACATAATTTTCAGTTTGTGGTGAGAAAAGCCTAAGTCAGTTGGTTTTGCATGTTAATTATTCTCTAATTGCTACAGTCATCCTTGGCCTTCTGTAAGTGTTTTTTGATCTTGGATATTCTGTATTAAACAATGGGTGCCAGCAGAGGTGAAGATTGTCATATCCAACTTGAGGTGCTAAGTGCGTTGGTTTCTGGCTTGGTATTTACTTTAATTTCATTGAATGAGACATTTAAATGCTGAGCTGCTAAAAATGTCTTATGCATTTCAATGTATGTATTTATCTGAATGTGTTAACCAGTGTAATCTATTCATACATTAATTACAAAGTAGTAAAGTTAGATATTGTCAAGGTGCATTATGTGGACAGACAAGGCTTGGCTTAATTTTTTGGGGGGGTGAGTGTACTGTTTTTTTTAAATGTGTGTGTCACTTTCTACAGAATTCTGCTTAGTTGTGGAACTCACAGTCATAAGGGAAGGTTGAACAAGAGGTTAGTGCAGCATTTCTTGTTAAATTAATACAGTTTTTTTAAGAATTTTACTATTTCTGGTTGGTGACAGTTGGATTATAAATGACTGTCACTATTTGCTATAGGTGACTTGAATTTTGGAGTTAGTTTTGCAGATAATGGTGATATTCTGCTGGTTAAGCTGTTCTTTAAAGTCTGTAAGACATCTTGAGAAGCAGTCAGTATTGTAGGAGATGGCTGCTCGAAGAATTAATGGGGACTTGTTTAGACTACACACTTGTACATTACAGGTAAGTGAACATTTCTATGTCTGGGAGATTCAGATTTAAAGTGTGTGTTATTGTTGACATCTTATATTTGGTTTCATTACTGGAAAATTTTAAGTGGGCAGTATGTGATTTTCTTCTTGTTTCCATGTTGCATAGTTTATATAATGTAAAGCTGTTTATTATAGGTTTAATTATTTGCAGGTTTCTAGTTTTCCTGCACTATGAGTGTGCAGTACTTTCACTGTGTATTTGTGTTAATGGAGGAGTGTTATCTCCATGATTAACTGGATATTTTTTCACTGATTGCTTGGTAGTATGATTTTCTCGGAGGTTTACCATGTTCTTTTTGCTTTGCTCTGCATGATTTTAGCCCTACTAAGGTGATCCATTAATTTTTGAAGGAATTAGTGTGGCGTATTAGTTGTGTATTTTTATACAATATTTATTGTCTTTTTCTTTTGTGGATATTGACAATAAGTTCAGAATTAGTTTTGGTGAGGTATTGTGAAACCAGAGTTGTCACTTTACCTCCTGGTGCGGTATGTGAAAGTGATTATGAGCATGTTTTATTGCTCAGATACTGGGTAGGTTTTCCTGCTGTCTCAAAGGAAACAATGGTGCACTTCACACAAGAATATGGATGGCTCCAGTGAGGGATTCTGGTACATGCTTACAAGCCTAGTGAAGGATGCTACAGTTTAGTTGTAAGTTTTTATGTATGAGGTTATTTAAATGGTCTTTCATTATTTATGTCAAATCTTGAATTTGGAATACATGTTTTAGGAAGAAATAAGTATGAATGATGCATTCAGTGTATTGTTGTGCCATGTTTTGTGCAAAACTAGTATATTCATAGGTGATACTAGATTAATGACTACCAGAGTCTTTACAACTCCAAAATCATGTATAACTTTTAATTACCCTAATTCACTTTAGTTGGAGAACCCGATTTTGAACATGGATTTCCTAAAGACTAAGTATGAAACTGTAATGTTTGACATTACAGACTGTAATCTTCAGTGATTTACCATTTTATAAGAAGGGTAAAATCGGGGAGAGTTGAGCAGTATGAAGTAATTAATGACCAGCAATATCGCTTTCATATTTTTTCAATTTGATTTTTATTGTAGTATGGGTAGCCAGTTAGTTCCACAGATTTCATTATCTTAGTGTAATTTTTTTCTTGGTTTTCAGTTGGGCAGCTGTTGCAATCACAAGTTGTGTATTGTATTGTATTGTATTGTATTATATTATATTATATTATACTATATTATACTATACTATACTATACTATATTATATTATACTATACTATACTATACTATATTATATTATATTATATTATACTATATTATACTATATTATTGGGGTATAGGCAGGGGAAACATTTGTAAGGACAGGGTCAAACATGATATTTGTTTACTGACATCTGACTACCGGGAAAGTCTAACTGGTTAGTTATCCATTTTTTATCTAGACAAAGTTAGGAAGTGAGTGAAAATGGCGAGTCAGGAAGTGTAAGGTATGATTAGAAAGTTGTTCATATTTAGGAAATATCATTATCCTGAGGTTGGGGAAAAACCAAGACAGATTTTGGCAAAAAAGTACTTCTGAATGGTTTTGAAGGACTGGAGGGAGGGTATTGATCTGATGGATATAAATAAGGAGTCCCAAGCCTTAGCAACATGGTATAAATGTAGATCATGGCCTGCAGATTTGACAGGGCTGTGGACAGAAAGGGTTTTCCTCACTGAATCATAGTGATGGAGTATGAACATAGTTGTGTAGAATATTATTTAGTACTGGACAAGCATGTGATTTCTGGATTATGTTGTAGGTGTGAAGAAGCTCTGTATACGTTAGTTGATGGGTTTAGTTCTAACCAATTTAGGCTTTCAGTGCTACACAGTACTGGGTTCTGAAAGGGGGGTTGCTTATAATTTAGCCACCTTATTATAGCATTGCTTAAATTTAGCTTTTTATGCTGATGGAAGTTAGTAGGAATGGGTGCTCCATAAACTAGTGAGGGGAGGTGTTAATTAGTGGAGAGTGTAGCTGTAGTTGTGTTGGTGAGAGAGTTTTTGGATCTCTAAAGCATTGCAAGTTTTTGCTGAGTTTTGTTTTATGCATTTTTGTATGTGCATCTGAAATGTAAGATTATAGGTTCATAGGTAAGGTAAGTACTAGGCTACCTGCTCCTGCAGACCATTTTATCTAGCTAATTTCCCTTTTTTGTGTTTGAAATAATCTTTCCCATTTGGTTATAGATTGGCCTTACATGTCCAATGGTTGATAATTACATATTACCCCTAATGAGGCTAATTGGGGTCATACCATAGGTAATTTGAGTGGGGCCATGCCTAGGATAAAGCATTTAGGAGCTGCATCTGTCCATCAGTACTGTATGGGGTGATATATATATATATACCGGAGATCAAAATTAGACTATTTTGAAATCCAGTAGTAGATGCCCACGAACGTAAAAGTACACTTCACCGAAAGTGCACTTTCGCGAACACCACTTCAACAAATGGTTATGGATCTTAGGGTTAGGGCTTGGGTTAAGGATAGTGGATAGCTAATAGGGCTATCCACTACCCCTAACCCTTAGGTCCATGACTACCGCACCACAGTGGAGGAAATTGTATGTCCTCCACGGTGCAATAGTCACAGACCTATGTCCTCCACTGTGGTGGCGTAGTCATGGACCTTTGTTAGGCTTGCAAGGATAGTGGATACCTAGTAGGGCTATCCACTATCCTTAACCCAAACCCTAACCCTAAGGTTCGTGACTGCCACACCACAGTGGAGGACATTGCCCGTTCATTCTAGTGGTGTTCGTGAAAGTGCACTTTCGGTGAATTGCACTTTTACGTTAGTGGGCATCTACTACTATATTTCGAAATAGTGTAATTTTGATCTCCGGTAGTAGACCCGTATATATATATATATATATATATATATATATATATATATATATATGCATATATATATGCATATATGCGTTTGTGTGTGCACGTGTGTATATTACATGTAAAACAGACACACATTTATATATACATGTAAAACAGACACACATTTCTATATACATTTGCAAATACACATACACACACACATGCATGTAGGTGTTTAAAAACGGTCTTCTTATGATCCAGCTAGGTATCCACCAGACAATATAAAGGTTTATACCTCACCTCTTGAGTTTGTCAACCAATGCTTGAATGGGGTATTGTGGCAAATGCCTTGGCCGGGTCAGTGTAGGTAGTGTGAAACATTTTGCCTTCATCCATTGTTTTGGTAACCTTCTCAAAGAAATCCACCAGGTTGAGTAAACAAGAGCTGCACTTGATGAAACCTGCCTGGGTTAGGTCTAGTGTCTGGAGTTTTCGTGTGTCATTATTGATCATTTCAATGATAATTCTTTCCATGGATTTGCATATGAGACTAGTGAGAGTTATGGGTCTGTAGTTTCCAGAGTCTGTAGATGGCCCACCTTTGTTCAGAGGGATGACTGTTGCTGTTCTCCATTCATTAAGTGCAAAGCCTGTTTGGCGGCTACAGTTTAAATAGCAATCTGGAGGGCCTGATAGATCACGTTTCATGCCTAGGCCCATCAATGCATTGTTCTTGGCCTTACAGCAGACATTGAACACCTGTTCCTAGTGATAGCAGGGCAGTTATATTTCATGGTATTTTTTAGAAGGAGATTGAGAAGGAGAGAGGGCCAAAATTAGAGCTGAATTTGTCTGTCAATAGTTTTTTTATATCTTCTGGCTCAGTATATGTGGCTGCATTAACAATGAGCTCCGCACACATTTGTGTATTGCCTTTCAGGTTACAGATATAGCTACAGTAAGTCTTGTGGTTGTCCTTGGTCTGGGGGGCCAAATTTACTTCAGATTTGGCTATGGTAGACATTATTTTTACACTGAGTAGTTTGTTTAATTTGAGAGTGCTTTTATCCTGCTGGGTGGTACGCCTCTTAATTTTTGCCATGATTTTTTTCCTTCTGTTATAGCGCATCCCACTCTTGTTCAGTTGTTTCACATTAGTAAACAGTGTGATGCATTGCAGGTCTGACCAGTGTCCATTAACAGGACTACCATACATTATGTGTACTTGTGTTACGGCAGATAGCATGCTTTTAATATGTTCTGTACATTATCAGGCCTGGTAAATATTAACAATCTCACCTGACACAGGCTGCTGTCGCTGCAAAATGCCAGAGGTACCTAAACAGGGGTGTCACAGCAGTAAGATCATTATCATCACCTGTGTGATAGCTACAGGGTGCAAAGTCCATGTTAGCACATAAGCCAGTACAATACACTATACTATGGAGTATGCACATCTGTGCATACATAGAGTAACAGACTGTAGTATGTGGCATATGTGCATACATGCCTTGCATATGATGATACATTAAATATTGTACAGTAACACATGTAACTATGTGATATATAGTTGTGTTTTATGTGCAGTAGTGATTTCGGCAATGACCTTGCCTCACCTTCAGACAAAACCAGAAGCATTACAAAATCCACATATGTAAAGCCAATAATTTAACCAATTAATCAATTAAAATCAAATTAGAACATTATTGTCTCTTAAAGATGCCAGGTACTGCTTCCTAAAATGATAAACATTAAAAAATACTCAATCAGAAAATGTACAGTTTACTAATACGACATATAAATATATTATAATACGCGATGTTAAGTTGTCTATCTCGCCTTCATTCTTGCTGGATGGGTTCGGAGCCGACCTCGGCTCCGACTCGGCCACTCTAAAAGCTCGAGAGTTGGTTCCACCGCTCGAGGCTCCCTATATCCCACAATGCTAGGTGAGTTACCTCAGATCTCGTTTGCTGCTACAGCGATCGAGGTGTTTGGTTTCTACCGGCTTCAGGTGAGTTATTGTAGAATAAGTATAGTCTACTTAAACCCCTTTAATTTAATTCTTTATTGTTATTTCCCTTAGTTTAGTGGATACAGACCCTCCCCTTTCATATTTTTCCACTCTTTCTTCCACAAGGAACTTTTGTTCTTCCCTCAGGCCTTTGGGCCTTTCCATCCCCTTAGGGAGTGTTTGTGTTTTTTGTTAGGGAACTAAACATTTTGGGATAGTATAATTTTTAGTTATAATTGTTTGAAATTTAGTTTGGGTATAGTGTAATCAGTGTGTTTGAGAGTGTGTTTGGTTACACTTTCCTTAACAATGTCTAAGGATTCAAAGGTCTCAGGCTTCAAGAAGTATGACTCGTGCTGTCAGAAAATGTCTCTGACAGAAGGTCACACTTCTTGTGTTTACTGCCTGGGACCTTTACACCTGCAGGACTCTTGTGCTGTATGCCATGGCTTCAGCCCCAGAGTCCTGCAGGAAAGAAAAAATAAACTTATTTTGAGAGGTTTACTTAAGCCTGAGGGTTCCCTTACTGTTGCCGGGCAAACCCTCCAAGGCTTCTAGGTCCTCGGCTCCAGCTTCTGAGTCGAGGCCTAAGGCTTCAAACCTCCTTCTACATCGGCTCGGCTGGAGCCGATGAGTCTCAGACTGCAGCTCCTGTGGTTTCTGTCTCGGCTGGAGCCGAGGTGTTGAAATTCCTGTGTCGGCTCCGACTAGACCGGAGCCGACATCTAGAAAGAGGTCCAGGTCATCGCCCTTGGCTCCGTTGATTCGGGTCCAGGATGTCGGTTGCTGTCTGAACGGAGGCATAGATCTCGCTCGTCTAGGTCATCGAGGCGTGCGGACCATGACCTTCAGAGGGTAGTGAGTCGACTTCTTAAGTCCGAGGCACTGGCCCAAATGCTTCAGAGCCCGACTCATCAGTCGATGCCTGACCCTGTCCTCATTATGTTCCTCCTCTGACTCCTTTGAGCTCGGAGCCGGGCGTTGAACCGAGACTGTGGTAGCGTCGGAGCTGATACAAATGTCTTCGGCTGTCGGCTCCGATTTCTTCCGAAGAATCTCGGCGCCGACTTCCTCGTCGGCTCGCGGGTGAGTGGCATCGACCCTTGTCCGACCCGCTCTCCTCTCGGTGCTTCGGGCGCTAGAGTTCGGCTCCGACATCGGCCTCGGAGCCATCACTGTCGGTGCCAAGGGAGGTTTTCAGCTTTTCGGAGCGGGGACCTCTGGCTCTGCCTGACGGGTGCGTTCGAGGTCATGCGGAGTGTGTTGGAACCTGGTTCGACTCCACAGTCGGCTCCGTCCGCCCCTCCCTCTTCGGTGCCTCAGGTCAAGTCGATTCACTCCCTCATCCCAGACCGCAGAGAGCCAGCTCCTCAGGAATCCCCTGTGGGGATCTCATCCTCTTCCGAGGCCTCTCCTGAATTGGCAGAAGAGCCCCCACGGAAGAGAAAGTGTAAGAGGAAACAGTCTGTCACCTCTGACACAGATTTAGAGGATTCCGAGGGTTCCCCCCGTTCCCCTTCTGAAGATGTCTCCTTTGCAGACATTCTAGAAATCCTCAAACAGAGGGGAAATTGGCCAGCCCTCAGCCCTTCGGAGGATGAATCTGTGTACCTTGAGGCGTTTGGCTCTCGCCCTTCCACCTCCTGGGTGTCTCCCCCCTTTGACCCCCTCATGCAGGTGGTAGCAAAAAAGGCATGGACGGCTGCTGACTCAGTGGACCCCACTCCCAGGAGACCCTCAAAATTTATCACGGCACCAGCAGATAAACAATTTCTGACCAAGGGAGTTTCTGTGGATGCTATGGTGGTTGCTGCTACCACTAAGAAGGAACTAGCTGATCCTTCAGTGCCTGTCCATCCACCTAACAAGGAATCTAGGTCTATGGACAGGTAGGGGAAGTGGATGTTCTCGTCAGCGACCTTTGCAATGCGTTCGCTGAACTACCTATGCCATTTTACTCGTCTTCAAAGAGACTTGATCAAAGAAGCGAGTGACATGTTGAAGGATCCTACAGCTGCGGGTTTTCAAGACAAGATGAACACTCAGCTGGCTACCCTGAACTCCATAGCTAACTCCTCCATGCGCCTCCTTTCTTATGCGGCTGATGGAGTGAGCAGGGCCGCAGGGACAGGTGTGGCTTACGCAGGCATGCCTGGATGCGGCTGTGCAACTGCGGACCCTTTAAAACGTCGTTCACTAATTCCCCGATGATGGATCATCTCTTTTGGTCCTCAAGTGAAAGAAACCTTGACTAGGTGCGAGACGGATGGCAAGACTCTTTCTGCCGCCTGAGTCCGTTTTCTACTCCTTCTAGGCCTTACCCCAAAAGCCAGAAAAGTGGGAAAATGTGGTTCCAAAACAATCTCAAGGGACTTCGCCTGGCGACAGAGTCGGTTCCCGCCAGAGGCAGAGGGGGGGAACAACAATGGTAGACGCCACCCTAGAGGCAGGGGGTCCAGAACCAGGGCAATCGAGAAACTTTCTCCGATATGCCCTTTCAGCATCCCTGAGGTGTTGCCTGACTGCCCACCTTCGAGGCAGTCGGGAAGATTGTCACTGTACCCAGAAGCCTGGCTATCCCTAACTCAAGACAAGTGGGTACAGTCCATCATTTCAAGGCTATTCCATTCCCTTCATTCGCATTCCAAACCGATCAAAAATCCCTTCCAGATGTTCCACCGCTCAAACGGATCTTGCAGCTTTGGAAATTTCAAAGCTGCTTGCAAAAAGAGCTATTCAGCCAGTTCCAGCAGACCAGCAAGGATCCGAATCTACTCCAGGTTCTTTTAGTTCCAAAGAAAACAGGGGACTGGAGACCAATTTTGGATCTCAGTATCTTGAACAAGTCGGTCAAGAAAACAAGATTTCGGATGGTCACGCTACAGTCCATCCTTCCCTATTGGGAAGAAAAACTGGATGTGCTCTATAGACCTTCAGGATGCGTACTATCATATAAAAATGAACAGACGCTCCAGAAGATTCCTCCGCTTCAGGCTAGGAACCAGTCATTTTCAATTCAGAGCCCTGCCCTTTGGACTCACCACTGCCCCCGGTGTTTACCAAATGCATGGCAGTGGTAGCTTCTCACCTGAGACGTCAAGGATTCCAGGTGTTTCCATATTTAGACGACTGGCTCCTCACAGCTCCCACTAAGCATCTTCTTCTAATGGCCAGGGATTACACCTTTCGCATTTGTCAAAACTTAGGCATTTCAATAAATTGCAAAAAGTCTGTTTTGTCGCCTTGTCGTGTTATTACCTTCATAGGCGCAATTCTAGACACAGTCAGCATGTCTGAGGCTAACAGATCAGAGAATAACAGACATACACAAACTAGTTTCGCTCCTCTTCAGCAGCAACAGAGTCAAAGCCAGGTTAATTCTGAAAGTATTGGGGATTATGGCGGCTGCCATACCTCTTCTGCCATTAGCCAGATTCCACATGAGAATCCTTCAATGGATGCTCTTCACACAATGGTCATACCAGCAACTTCCGATGTCCCACACCATTATGATTACGCAAACATGCAGGAATCATCTTCTGTGGTGGATGTCTTCCCCTCAGCTCTACTTGGGAAGACCCTTTGTTCCTCCCCCTCCGGTTGCTACTCTGACAACGGACGCCTCCCTGATCGGGTGGGGGGGGCATTATCACGGCAGAACTGTCCAGGGCACATGGCAACCAGACGAATGCCACTTGCACATAAATGTTCTAGAGATGAGAGCAGTGCTTTTAGCATTGCAAGCCCTTCAAGACTCTCTTCCCTTGGGAACGATAGCAATCCAGACAGACAATATGTCTGTAGTGTGGTATATCAACAAACAAGGCGGAACCAGGTCCTATCCCCTATGTCGAGAAGCACTCAGACTGTGGCAATGGGCGATTTCTTCTCAGCGGTTTCTGATAGCAACACACATCCCCGGGAAGTCCAATCAAATCGCGGACAAGTTGAGCAGAGCTATCCTCATGCCTCACGAGTGGTCTCTGAAAGATTCTATTGTAAGAAAAATTTTTCTCAAGTGGGGTCAGCCTTGCTGCAACCTTTTTGCTACTCCCCAAAACAGCAAGTGCAAAGACTTTTTCACCCTATTCCCGCTACCAGGCCAGCCCAGCAGAGACGCTCTAGTCCAAGTTTGGCCCCGGGGACTTCTGTATGCATTTCCTCCCTTCCCACTAATCTCTCAAGTGATACAGAAAGCTATCGCTCAGAAGGCCTTCTTGATCCTCATTGCTCCTTACTGGCCTCGACAGGTTTGGTTCCCCTTTCTGCATCATTTTCTGTTGAGCAACCTTGGCATCTGGACCTAGTTCCAGATCTCTTGATCCATCAGTCGGGTCAGTTTCATCGCTCCCTCCCCTCTCTGAACCTCACTGCTTGGTTCCTCCAATTCCAACCTTAGCCAGGCTTCCTCAAATATCTCACGCTGTTCGAGATATTTTGATAGCTTCTCCTAATTCTTCCACTCGAAAGATTTATCTGAGTAAGTGGAAACGTTTCGCCTATTGGGCTCAAGGAAGGGACATAGATCCTTTCACGGCTTCCATCCAAATGGTCCTTGATTTTCTAGCTGAACTCTTCCATGCAGGTTCATCTCCTTCTACTCTTAAGGTTCAGTTGGCAGCTATTTCTAACTTTCATGTGGGCGTCTCAGAATCTGCCATAATGTCCCACAAGCTTTGCAAAGCCTTTTTGAGGGGAGTTTTTCTACTCAGACCTCCTATAAGAAATCCTCCTCCTCCTTGGGACCTAAATTTAGATGTTATGTGATCCTATCTCGCCTACATTCTGACTGATGGTTCGGAGCCGATCCCTCGGCTCCGACACGCTTTATGCCAAAGAGCGAAGTCTCTTATTGGCTGAGCTTACTATATCCCAGGATGCACCACTACCATTCCTCCAGATCTCGTTTGCCGCTAACTAGCAAAGACGTGGTCTCGAGCTGGCTGAGCTAAGTAGTGTTTTTCACTAACTTTTTCTGTCAGAAAATTTCTATTTCTATAACAAAAAGCTGTTTTAACGGCTATACCGTACTTTTGAGTGTGATTGGGTATTTTTGTGGAAAATTTGTGTGTGATTGTGTGTTTGTTCTGACTAGAGGCCCCCCTTGAACTGAAGGGCCTTTCCCTGTCAGTAAATTTAATTTCAAATCCTTAGGGATTCTAGGATCCCCTTTAGTTATTTTCTGTAGTTGTCGGACTGTCAACCTTAATCGCAACCGTGAGCTAATCATTGTAGTGACAGTCAATTTATAAACAGTGTGTTTTCTGTGTTACTGAATTTGTTGCTATAATGTCTCAGGCTCCTAGGCCTTCGGCTTTAAGAAGTGCACTAAGTGCAACTTTAAAATGTCAATCACAGATGACCACTCTCTGTGTTTATTGTTTGGGCGCTAAACATTTGCAGGAGTCCTGCAGCGTGTGTCACGCGTTTTCCTCGAGGGTCCTCCAAGAGAGGAAAAATAAACTTATTTTGAAAGGCCTTATAAAACCCTCTTTTGAAGAAGCATTAGCGCCCTCTCCTTCTCCTGCTAAAGAAAAGGGCGTCGGCTCCGACCAGTCCGTCGGGCCCGACCGCCAAAAGACATAGGCAGGCTTCTCCTTCGGCTCCACGGACTTCGGAGCCGAGGGCGGAACGGTCTGCCTCGATGCCTCCAGTCTCGACTCCTCTGGGTTCGGAGCTGACGGCTGGGGCATCGAGAGGCGGGTCACCTTCATCGGCTCCACTGATCTCGGAGCCGATGAAGGTTGTCCGCTCAGACACTTCCTCCTCGGCGCTGAAGTCCTCTTCGGCACCGATGGAAATGGGCTTGTGCTCTCCTTCGGTGCCGATAGTTATCGAGTCGCCTTGAAGCCGGTCCCCTAGTCCCTTGGAGCCGTTGGAGAGACCTACTCGAACCCGTTCGGTCTCCTCCAGGTCATCGAGGATGTCCGATTCGGACATAGACAGGGTGCTCCAAAGACTGTTCCAGTCCCCAGTCTTTCAAAAATTTGTTTCGGCTCCAACCCAATTGGCTTCAGAGCCGATAGCCCACTCCATTGCCATTCCTCCTCCGACGCCGGCTCCGTCGGAGCAGGTGCTGATGGAGCCAGTGGAGATCCTAGGGTCGGCTCCGACCCTTACTCCAACCCCGGCCTTTGGGTCCGAGTTTAGCACACAGACTTCTTCGGCCGGACCCGGGGGTGACGTTTCGGGACCTATGCTGTCAGTTCCGAGCCTCCCTCTCGGTGCTTCGACCGCGGGACTTCCGTCTGCTATCATGGCTCGGGACGGACACTCCCAGGATTCTGGGGGTCCGCTTTCAGAGCTATGAGGAGTGCCTTGGCCAAGTCTTCTTCGCCATCTCTACGGCTTTACCGGCACCTTCCTGGGCATGGAGACTGGGTCTTTGGCAGTTCCCTGTCTCTAGGCAGCGGAGCCCCGGGCCTGAGGTTACCCCACTGGGGGTTCCCTCCTCCTGAGGGTTCTTGAGTTGTCTTCGGAAGAGCCCCCAAGGAAGAGATCGTGCAAGAGGAAGCACATGGACTCCCCCGACGAGTCTCTTACATCGGACACTGATCTTGATGATGCGGAGGGGTCCCCAAAGTCATCCTCTGATGATGTCTCATTTGCAGACATTCTAGAAATCCTTAAGCAACGAGGCGGCTGGAATTCCAAACCCCCCTCCGTTGATGAGTCAGTGTTTCTCAAGGCCTTCGGGGCTCAGCCCTCCGCCTCCTGGGTGTCTCCGCCCTTCGAGCTCCTGGATTTGGTTTGTCGGAGGGCGTGGGAACACCCAGATACTGTGGAACCAGTGCCTTCTCGCCCTAACAAATTTTTGTCTGCCCCACCCGAGAAGGATTTCTTGACGAAAGGCGTGGCTGTAGATGCCATGGTGGTGGCATCTGCTACCCAGCAGGACGTGGCAGAGGCTTCAACGTCCGCCCATCCTCCTAATAAGGAGTCTAGGAGCATGGACCGGTACGGGAAGCGCACCCTGACTTCAGCGGCCTTTACTCTGAGGTCCCTGAATTATTTGGCACATTTCACCAGACTACAGAGGGATCTGGTCAAGGAGCTCTCAGACTCCCTCTCAGGTAACCTACCTGAGCAGCTAGCCCAGTCGGTTAGCTCTGTTGGCTATCCTTACCTTGATTTCTAACTCGTCCATGAGGCTCATTTCATATGCAGCCAAAGGGGCGGGCAGAGCGGCAGGCACAGGCGTGGCTCTACAGAGACAAGCCTGGCTCCGTTTGTGTCATTTCGCGGAGGCCTTCAACTCTTCCTTTGCCGACGCTCCCTTTGATGGGTCCTCTTTGTTTGGACCCAAGGTAAAAGACACTCTTGCCCGCTGTGAGCAGGAGGGAAAGACTTTATCTGCCATAGGAGCACGTTATTCCACTCCCTTTCGGCCTTATCCCAAGGCTAAAAGAGGAGGGAAGATGTGGTTCCGCAAATCACAGAAATTTTTCCCCAACAGCAGGAAGATTCCCCTTCCAGAGGCAGAGGACGGGAAATTATTCTGGGAGACGCCGTCCCAGAGGCGGCAGAGGCCCCCCGCAACAATGGAGACCGCGAGTCCTTTCGTGGCTCTTCAGCCTCCCACACTCCATGAGGGATTGCCTGGCTGTGCTGCTCCGGAGCCAGTCGGGTGCCGTTTTGCCAAGCACCTAAAAGCCTGGGAGTCTATTACTCAGGACAGATGGGTGCTTCGGATTATTGCCGGAGGTTACACCTACACCATTCCCTTCACACTCACCCCCACCGTCCAAAAATCCCGGACCCACCACCCAGTCAAAGGAAATTGCAGCCGTAGAAGCTTCAAAGCTGCTGAAAAGGAGTCATCCAACCGTCCCCAAAGACCAGATCGGATCCGAAACTACTCAAGGTTCTTTTTAGTGCCAAAAGACAGGGACCTGAGACCCATATTGGATCTCAGCAAACTAAACCAGTCCGTCATGAAGTCCAAATTCCGGATGGTCACCTTACAATCCATTCTCCCATTGTTGGAGAAAGATGTTTGGATGTGCTCCATAGATCTCAAGGACGCCTATTATCACATACCGATACATCAGGCGACCGGGAGGTATCTGCGCTTCAGCCTGGGGGTCAGTCATTTCCAATTTTGTGCTCTGCCCTTTGGTCTCACCACAGCCCCCAGGGTGTTCACCAAGTGTTTGGCAGTAGTGACTGCTCACCTGAGGAGTCTCGGATTCCAAGTGTTTCCCTATCTGGACGACTGGCTCCTGACTGCCACCACCAGGCATCTACTACTAGAGAACCTACAAGCCACCATCTCCCTGGGTGCTTCCCTGGGAATTACATTCCGCTGGTCAAAGTCTGTCTTGCTGCCTTCTCAGCGCATAAGATACATAGGAGCAGAGATAGACTCAAAATTGATGCGAATCTTCCTTCCTACCGAAAGGATACAAACATTACAAGGTCAAGTCCGAGCCCTGCTTCTAAGATCCAAAGCCCCAGCCAGGTTGGTCCTGCAACTTTTAGGTTCAATGTCTGCCACGGTTCTCCTAGTTCCTCTGGCAAGATTGCACATGAGAATTCTTCAGTGGCTGTTATCGACACAATGGTCCTTTCAGGATCTCCTCAATCATCACATACTGATTACAGAAACGTGCAAACGGGACCTCCGCTGGTGGCTTCAGCCATCCAATCTGAATCAGGGAAGACCTTTGTTATGCCTCTCCGTAGCCACCTTGACGACGGATGCCTCCCAGACGGGGTGGGGGGGGCATTGTCTGGGCAGGTCAGTTCAGGGTTCTTGGCTTCCAAACGAAACCTGTCTCCATATCAATGTGTTGGAAATGAGGGCTGTACTTCTGTCCCTACAAGCTCTCCACAACTTTCTCCCTCAAGGCATTATCGCTATCCACACAGACAACATGTCGGTGGTTTGGTATCTAAACAAACAAGGAGGGACCAGATCTTACCCCTTTGCAGAGAGGCCATGAGGGTGTGGGAATGGGCAGTGGCTACCAACCGCCTCCTGGTAGCGACCCACATTCCAGGAAAATCCAATGTATTGGCAGACAGACTGAGCAGGACTATTCTTCTCCTCACGAGTGGTCCCTGAACGAAACTGTAGCAGCTCAGATTTTCAAAGATGGGGATTCCGTGCTGCACCTGTTTGCAACACCACAAAACACGGTGCAAAGGTTCTTTTCCTTGACCCCGCGCCAAGGGAAGCAGCTACGGATGCTCTAGTCCAACCTTGGCCAACAGGACTGCTTTACGCTTTCCCTCCGTTCCACTCCTTCCCAAAGTCATCCAGAAAGCTTCCCAATTGGGGTCCACAATGATTCTAATTGCTCGTGATTGGCCTCGTCAGGTATGGTTCCCCTACCTACAGAAATATGCTCTGGACGGTCCTGGTTTTGGATCTAACTCGACCTTCTGATTCATCAGTCGGGACAACAGCACCAGTCCCTTCACACTTTGAAATTAGCAGCTTGGCTCCTCCACTTCCGACCTTAGTCAGAAGTCACACCTTGGACCCTGAAGTTATTCACATTTTATCTTCAGCCCACAAACCCACCACTAAGAAATTGTATCACAGTAAGTGGAAGAGGTTTGCTATCTGGGCTCAACTCAGAGGCTTAGACCCTATTACTGCCCCGATACCAGAGGTCTTGAAATTTTAACATCCTTGTTTAATCAAGGATCTTCAGTCTCTACTATTAAGGTCCAACTAGCAGCTATCTCCAAATTTCACGAATCCATAGACCCACCTTTGATGAGTAGCAGATTATGTAAAACTTTCATGAAAGGTGCTGTGCTTTTAAGACCCCAGTTTTTCATCCTGCCTCTGTGGGATCTTGATTTGGTACTTAGTGCCTAACATCTCCTCCCTTTGAACCGGCTGCTACATGTGAGTTGAAATATCTGTCTTGGAAAACTGCCTTCTTAATTGCAATTACCTCTGCAAGAAGAGTTTCAGAACTTCAAGCCCTATCTATCAAACCACGTTTGATTTTTCACAAGGATAGAGTATCACTTAGGCCTAACCCATCCTTTGTTCCAAAAGTTTGTTCTAATCTCTGTCTCCAACAATCTCTAGAACTACCAGTTTTCTTTCCAAAATTTTCAAACAAAGAGGAATACACCTTGCATAAGTTGGATGTTCACAGGCAATTGCGCTTCTATCTAGACAGGACTCAACAGATTCGAAAGACAGACCAATTGTTTGTGTCCCTTTCAGATAATAAACTGGGTAAAACCATCACTAAAGCGACTATTGCCAAATGGATTAGAGATTGCATAGCTCAGGCTTATTCCTCTTCAAATAAGCAACTTACAACATCTGTCAAAGCTCACTCTACTAGAGCTATGGCTACCTCTATTGCATTTCATTCCAAGCTCGCTATTTCTGAGATTTGTGCTGCGGCTACTTGGTCCAACCCGCATACTTTCATTTCCCACTATAAATTGGATGTGGCATCTAAAGGGCGAGCATCATTTGGTTCCACGGTACTCAGGAGTGTTTTCCAGTGAGCCACCCAGGATTCAGGTGCTAGGGACGCTGTCCCATCAGTCAGAATGTAGAGATAGATCACATAACATCTTTTAGTTATGTACTCACCATAACTTCAGATGTTTGGGATCCATCTCGCCACATTCCTAATACCCACCCTCCTTCCCCCTGCCTTGGAGATCAGAAGAGATTGAATGGTTTTGAGCTCTACTGTTTTTATCTTGTTTCATCTGACGATGTTATATAAGCAGTGCATGTGTGCATGTATGGACAAACTAGATCTGGGGAATGGTAGTGGTGCATCCTGGGATATAGTAAGCTCAGCCAATAAGAGACTTCGCTCTTTGGCATAAGCTGCGAGTCGAGCGAGGGATCGGCTCCGAACCATCAGTCAGAATGTAGGCGAGATGGATCCCAAACATCTGAAGTTATGGTGAGTACATAACTAAAAGTTCTCAGTTCCTTGATTCTCCCCCCTTTCGAACCTGCAGCTTCCTGTTCTTTAAAATTGCTATCATGGAAAACTCTCTTTCTGGTAGCTATTACTTCAGCTAGAAGAGTTTCAGAACTTCATGCACTCAGCTGTCGACCTCCTTATCTATTGTTCCATAAGGACAGGGTATCCTTAAGAACCAATCCCTTTTACCTAAAATAGCCTCATGCCTAACCTAAATCAAAGCATTGACCTCCCTGTGTTTTTGTCAGAATATTCTAATGGGTCTGAACAAAAATTGCATTGGCTAGATGTTCATCGTCAGTTAAGGTACTACTTGGATAGAACCAAACAATTCAGAAAATCTGACCAGCTGTTTGTCTCTTATGCAGAAGGCAGAAAGGGACTTTCTGTATCAAAGGTATCACTATCTAGATGGCTGGCATCTCTAATTTCCATTGTCTATGAAATACGACACCAAAAGCTACCTAACAAACCTAAAGCCCATTCCACCAGAGCTTTGGCTACTTCTATAGCCTTCCAAGACAGACTGCCTATAGACACCATTTGTGCAGCAGCTACTTGGGCTACTCCTCACACTTTCATTTCACATTATAAGTTGGATTTAGCTTCTAGGCATAGAGCTAATTTTGGATCCACTGTGCTCAAGAGTCTGTTCCTAGGCCACCCGGGACAAGGTGCTAGGACGCGGTCCCATCCAGCAAGAATGAAGGCTAGATAGACAACTTAACATATAGAAGTTATGTTCTTACCATAACGCTCCATGTTAGTTGTCTTCTTCTCGTTCTTCTTGCGCCCCACCCTCCTTCCCCTGGCCTGGACAGACCTAGAGGAGTTTGATTGTGACCCTCTTTCTACCACCTCTTTACTATAGGTGTATGCTCTGCTGTGCATATTTTTCCTGGATCAGGCTGTAGGTCACCTTTCTTCTCCTATTATAGAGGTGGACTTTGTTTACAGTTATTCTGCTACTATTATTAGCTGGGCCTAGCTCACAAATGAGATCTGAGGTAACTCACGCCTAGCATTGTGGGATATATGAGCCTCGAGTCGGTGGAACCAACTCTCGAGCTTTTAGAGTGGTAGTGAGCCGAGGTCGGCTCCGAACCCATCCAGCAAGAAGAAGGCGAGAAGAAGACAACTAACATGGAACGTTATGGTAAGAACATAACTTCTATTTATAAATACACTATGAGAAAACACAATAACATAATTCCCAGTTTCACACATTTGTATATATTCTTTGAAAATGTAGGTATTTTCTATAAGTTTTTATTTTATCTTATTTTATGCTAGGTTCATTAAGTATAAACACCCTTGTTTTTGACAGGTCTACATGTAGCATTACATTTAGTATGCTATAATTTTAAGAATGGTAGGTCCAAGTTGCAAAAAGTGTTGAGATTTCCAATATTTATTTTAGTTTTTAGTTTTTTTGCTATGAAGTTTTATTGTGTTTTCTCATAGTGTATTTATAACGCATATTATAATATATTTATATGCCATATTAAAACTGTACATTTTCTGATTCTTGAGTATTTTTTAATGTTTATCATTTTAGGAAGCAGTACCTGGTATCTTTAAGAGACAATAATGTTCTAATTTGATTTTAATTGATTAATTGGTTAAATTATTGGCTTTAAATATGTGGATTTTGTAATGCTTCTGGTTTTGTCTGAAGAAGGTGAGGCAAGGTCCTTGCCGAAAGCGCTTACATTATTAAACGGATCACAATTCTTTTAGCCGGCTCTTATTGTGTTCTTTCGCCTTTGTTATTAGTTTATTGTTTTTTGTTTTTTGTGGTTTGCAGTAGTGATTTACCAGACAACTCCAGGCTCGGTGGTTGATAAACACCCACCTCCACAATACCAGCTAAAGCTTGTGGATGGAGGTCTGCAAGTGTCCCGAGGTTGGCCAGTAGCTCCTCGGTACGTGTGAGTAGGGGCTGGGTGAGTGGCCCCCCCACCTGTTGCACCTTGTTCCCTGGTGATTGCATTAGCATGCTGTTTCGCCCGTCTTATCAGGTCAGTGCAGTGTCAGCGCACCTGCTGATAGGTGCGATTGTGACCGCCAACATCATTTAGCCTCCTGCAGAGTTCCTCCCTCAGGGCATCCCACTGCTGTGTATCCGGTGGCACATGGCTGAAGAGCATTGTGTAGTTGTCGAGGAGGTATGGGATGAGGACCTCATCCTCCAAGCGGCTGTATGGCGGCATTCTGCTGCGTGGCATACCTGGAAGACATAACGATGGAGACAGGTCACAGTAACTCACAGAGAAGTACAGCATTACAGCTGAACATAAATGTGCATCACATTTATTAAGATTACAAATATGTCTTTGTAAATCTACATGGCACTAACACCACTGACATGTATAGGTCACACACATTTGACACCTACTGGTGATGTGATTCTATCGCCATATATGTGTGTGTGTCGTGATGATATTGCTCATACACCATGTGGATGTTGTCTTGACGTGGGCATGTCTGTTTGCCTGTAGTGGTGTCTTTACCTATCAGCACATGCCTGGATGTGTTCACATTAATGCAATCAACCTTAATGCAGTGTATATGCCACATATATAGTCATACATAGCTGTTAGGGACATGACCTGTGACCCTGCAGACTTGCAAGCATGTATGTGTTTTGCCATATACATCTACATGGCACTGTACAGCTGTGTAGCATCCTGCCATGTATTGCCTGTGCTGCACATGTGTAACGCATGAGACAGTAGCTAGTCTGTTGGTATTTGCAGTGTTGGATATCAACTCTATAGCATGTATGGTCATAGTGAATCTAGTAGGCTATATGCCCTGGGCCATTTATGACCCTAGGCAGACAGGTTACCTAGCTGTAGGCAACAGACAGGTAAGTTTCAGTGGCCAGTTCAAGCAGTGCTACAGAACTGATGCACATGGTTACTGATGTATTTGGCATGCGGTCATCACACCATGTCGCAGAGAGGGGCAATGTGCAGCTTCGCTGGACAGGGATGCATAGTATGGCAAGAGTATGTTAAGTGTATGGGACAGGGATCCGTCAGGCATGTTGTGATCCTTGTACTAGAAAGGTGGATGTCCATGAACTATGTGTTTATTTGGGATCAGGATGTGTTAAGTGTAGCATGTCCAACACCTCTGGGTTGGACATGGCTTTATTCAGGGTAGGCTGCATGCTACATAGTGCAGCTAGGGATTGTGAAGGGCAGTGTAGGCCATCTACACATGGGCAATAACCCCTAAAGGAAATGTGTGATCTATTATGGGTCACATGGGTGTTGAGTATGGCTGAGCAGTTATCTCTATATTCCTGGATGGCGCGCTGTCATGATTAGGGGTGCCACATACGACTACCTGTCTTTTGTGGTGATGTAACTATCAAAGGGAAGTACTATCCAGCTGCATCCCACACACACAGTTGCCATTATATTGATTTGTGAAATTACATGGGCAGAAATGATGAAACAAACAGCCAATGTAACT